>NW_006995023.1:0-783 GCF_000164805.1 Carlito syrichta
CAAACGATAAGAAAGGTAATAGCTGTATTAAATAATGATACTGTATAATTTTCTAAAATTTTTAAGATTTATCCTTAATTCTGTGTTCCAAATAGTACTTAGGTACACTGATTCTCAAGGTTCAGTTATCAACAAGGATGATATACATGTGGATTCTCAACAAGTTTCAATTTAGGCAGAATAAAACATTTGGCATTTATGTGAGAAACAAACTAGTTGTCAATTTGATAGCAATATTATACTGTGCAAAAGGAAAAGGATTTATCATTGGAGTATTATACACTTCTTAAATATCAATCCCTGCATAATGAACATTTCTATACCCAACCTTGAATTGTAATCATCTTTAAAATAAGAAAAAATTAAAAATAGTATAAAACATATATTCAGTTGCACGTTTTACAGCTTTCATTTATTTATTTAGTATAATTTTTTTTAAATGTGGGGTACAATTCAGAGTTAGATATACAAACATTGATTATACAGGGTCCCTGGTTCATGAGTTATGGCCCTCCCTCCATTTTCACTATCCCTCCAATTTCAGTCTAACTCCTCCCCCTAAAAAGTTTTCCACTACCGCCAATCACTTTTTTATAGCACTATAATGGATCAAGTTCAGCTCATGGGGGAGAACATATGGAACTTTGTTCTTTGTTTCTGTGATAAATCGCTGAGAGTAACCTACCTCATAGCCATCAAAAGTTCTGCAAAATCCCCATATCTGTCCGTTTTTATGGCTGCATAATATTCCATTGTGTGTTTATACCACATTTATATTATCCA
>NW_006995024.1:0-753 GCF_000164805.1 Carlito syrichta
CCAACCCAGAGTTGAAGACCTGGAAGGAAAACCAGCATGTCCACCAAACGGAAAGCCTGTGTTTGCAGCAGTTTCGGAGAACAAGACGGGTAGGATATCCCGAGTTGGGTGGTTTGAGAGCAACCTGGATAACCTAATGAGGAAAGAAAAGAAAAGAAAAGAAAAGAAAGAAAGAAAAGAAGGAAGGAAGAAAAACGAAAGAAAGAAAGAAAGAAAGAAAGAAAAAGAAAAAGAAAATCTAAGTCAACAAAGAAACTCTTTCGTCTGAAAAACTTCTGCCCTCAGTCCTGCCCCCCCAGCCCCCACATACGAGGGTCCTCCAAGCTCGGCACCTTACAGCCCCTACCTCCCCCAGTGACTGCCCCCGCTTAGGTGCAGAAGTTCCAGAGACTCCCTGACCAGGTTCCTGCCGACTCTCCTCTCCGAGGTGAGAAATGTTCCCCAGGCAGGCCAGTCCTCTGATTCAGCAATGAGGACATTACACCAAGAAAGGCCAGGGACACAACTCTCACCCATGGACATTTCTTTCCCCAAGTCCCATTTTTCCTGGCCTAAAGTCAGTCACCCTTTGAACACACCATGCACAGTTGAGAATCTGTGTGTGATTTTGATGTTTTTGGAGACAGTGTCTGGCTCTGTGGCCCAGGCTGGGGCCCAGGGACATGACCATTGTTCACCACCAGCCTCAAATCACGGGCTCTGGCAATCTTCCTGCCTCAACCTCTGGAGTGGCCGGGATGACGATCACCACGT
>NW_006995025.1:0-706 GCF_000164805.1 Carlito syrichta
TTGCTTTGAGATGGTGTGTACTCTTCCAAAGGAGGTGGAGCAGCAGCAATTATCATAATGTGTAGGTCATTCAAATCCCAGCCCCAGTGAGCGTGTGGGCCCAGGTATTCCTGGGTGACTCAGTGTGTCTCTTGGGCACGTGGGTGGGGAAGGACCCATGTCTCCAGTGCCATGCCTGCCTGCTTTCCTGCTCAGTATCCCTCTGTGTGTTCACCCCGCTGACACTTACAGATAATGTCAGGCCAGGTGCTGTGCTGACCCTGGAACCATGGAGAGGAGCAAATGCTAACTTCTGTGGTCTCTCTCTCCTGACACCAATTCTCCAATTCTGCAGTTTTTTTTTTTAGCCATCCTACAATCCTATTCTGATGGTGACTACCCACAGTTAGTGTCAGGTGCTGCAGGTTTAAGGACTCCATCCCACAAGACTGACCCATTTCAGATGCCCAAACATTGGTCGATATGGCTACAGAATCGGTAGGGTTCCCTCCACCCCAGGTTCGAGAATTTGCTGGAACAGTGCACAGAACTCAAGAAAGCATTTTATTTACGTGAAGAGATGAAGAGATGAGTAGGGTAGAGAAGAGGGGACAGACAGATCCTGTAGCTCTTGTGCCTTCCCTGCATACACTGCCATTCCACACCTGGGGAGTGCTTACCCACCCAGAAGCTCCCAAGTACTGTCGTTCTGGAGGTTTTAATGGAA
>NW_006995026.1:0-754 GCF_000164805.1 Carlito syrichta
ATTTCCCCAACTCTCACATGCATAGTCACTTGCATTATCAATGTCCCCAAAAGAGTGGGACATTTGTTACAAATGAAGAACCTACCTTGACACATCAGTATGACCCCAAATTCCTAGCTCATATTAGAGTTCACTCTTGGTGTTATTCATTTTATGGGTTTTAAACAAATGTTTAATGACATGTATCTACCTTTATATCATTATGCAAAGTATTTTTACTCCTTTAAAAATTCTCTGAATCTGACTATTCATACCTTTTTTTCTCCTAATCCCTGATTTTTTACTGTCTTCATAGTTTTGGCCTTTCCCAGAATGTCATAGTGTAGGAATCGCTTAGTACATAGCCTTTTCAGTTTGGTTACTTTTGCTTAGGAATATGATTTAACTTTCTTCTATTTCTATTCCTGGCTTGATATCCATTTGAAAGTGTTTGAAAATATTTCATTGTCTGGATGTACCATGGAATATCTGTGTACATCCTGAAAAGATTTAGTTACTTCCAAGTTTTGGTAATTATGAATAAAACTGCTATAAATATCCATGTGCAGGTTTTTATGTGGGCACACATTTTCAGCTACTTTAGGTAAATACCAAGGATTGTGATAGCTAGATCATATGATAAGAGTATTTTACTCTTAGAGAAAACCACCAAACTGCCTTCCAAAATGACTGTACTATTTTGCATCCTCACCAGCAAAAAATAAGAGTCCCTAGACTGCACAACCTCATAGCAGTTGGTGTTGTCAATACTGGA
>NW_006995027.1:0-779 GCF_000164805.1 Carlito syrichta
CTATCTAGTTAAGTCAGTTAGTTAAGTCATCTAGATAGCTAACGGGGTAGCTAGGTTGCTGGCAAGATAAACCGGCTGGTTAGCAGGTTGATCAGGTAGGTGGCCTAGCTGGTTAATCAACTAGTTAAGTCAGCTGACTACCCAGATGGCTAGATAAAGTCCCCTCATTAAGTCAGTTGGCTAGCCAGCTTGCTAGCTAGTTAAAAAGCTAGCTAAGTCATTTGTCTAGACAGCTGTCCAGCTAGTTATTTCAGCTAGTTTATTCAGCTGGCTAGCTAGGGAGCTGGCTAGCTAGGTATCTAGCTAGTTAAGTCAGCTAGTTATGTCAACTAACTGACAATTTAAGTCATCTAGTTAAGTCAGCTAGCTACATAGAGAGCTAGCTACGTATCTAGCTAACTATTTCAGCTTGTAAAGTCAACTGGCTAGCTAGTTAAGTCAGCTCGTTTGCCAGCTGGATACCTAGTTAGCTAGATAGTTAAGTCAGCTAGCAAGCATGCAGAACACGTTTGTTGCTAACTAGTTAAGTCAGCTGGCTAGCCACCTGGTTAGCTAGTAATGTAAGCTAGTTAAATCAACTGGCTAGCCAGCTGGCTAACAATTTCAGTCACCTGGCTGAGTCAGCTGGCTAGCTAGCTGTCTAGTTCGTTAATTCTGCTAGTTAATTCAAGTGGCTATCCATGTGGCTAGCTAGGTAGCTAACTAGTTAAGCTGGCTGGCTAGCCGGATGGCTATCTAGTTAAGTCAGCTATTTAAGTCAGCTAAATAGCCAGCTGGCT
>NW_006995028.1:0-838 GCF_000164805.1 Carlito syrichta
CCTGACTTAACTATATTGCTGACTAGCTAGCTGACTATCTTGCTGACTTATCTAGCTAGCTGACTTTCAACCTGACTAGCTAGCTAATGTAACTAGCTAGCTGAATAGTTAGCTGACTTGCTAGTTGACTTAACTAGATAGATGGATAGCCAGCTGTCTTAACTAGCTGACTAGCTATTTGGTTGGTTAACTGGCTAGTCAGCTGACTTAATTAGCTAGCTACCTTGTTGGATAGACGTTTAACCAGCTGCCTTAACTAGCTAGCTACCTGGCTGGCTTGCTGGCTATGCTCCTGGCTATCAAGTTAGTGGGCTGGCCTGCTGGATAGCCAGCTGGCTTAAATTTCCAGGCGGCAGGCTGGAGAGTTGGATACCAGTCGAGATCAACTAGCCAGACACTCTCCTGGTAAGCTGGCTAGCCAGTCAGCTTAACTATCTGGCCACCTACCTGACCCACCAGCTAACCAACTTGCTTAACTTGCCAACCACGCAGCTAGCCAGCTGGCTAACCAGCTGACTTAACTAGCTACCTTAACTAGACAGCCCTCCAGTTAGCCAGCTGGCTTAACTAGCTAGCCACCTAGCTAACTATCTGGCTAGCAAGCTCACTTAACTCACTAGCTTAACTAGCTAGCGCCAGCTGAATTAATTAGCTAGCTACCTAATTAGCCAGGTGGCTAGCCGGCTGACTTAACTAGCTGACTTAACCAACTAGCCAGCAGACTAGCAAGCTGGCAGAACTAATGAGCTACCTAGCTAGCCAGTTGGCTAGCCATTTGAATTAACCAGCTAACTTAACCAGCTAGCCAGCTGGCTAGCCACCTGACTCAATTAGCTGA
>NW_006995029.1:0-786 GCF_000164805.1 Carlito syrichta
GCTCTTTTCTTCCCTTTTTCTTTTTGAGTCAGAGTCTCAATCCAAACCCAGACTGAAGGGCAGTGGCTTACTCCCAACCACTGCAGACACAGTTCACCAAGCTCTGGTGTGCCTTCCCCCACTCACATTTTGAGGAGCCAGAACAATAGGTGCATGCCACCATGCCCAACTCATTTGGGATGGAGGGTAGAGACGAGGTCTTGGAGAGGTGCCCAGATGCATATCGGACCCATGAGCTTGGGCCAGCCACTGGCCTTGGCTTTCCAAAGTGCTGGGATTACAAGCTTGAGCCCTCAAACCCGGCCTCTAATCTTCATCATAAAAAAACAGAAAGCCAGGCATGGAGGCAAAAACCTGGAATCCCAGCATTCTGGGAGTCCGATTTGGGATGATTGCTGTAGCCCAGGAGCTCAAGGCCAGTCCGAGCCATGCAGGAAGACCCCATCTCTGCCCCTGTCCAAACAGGGATTCTGCGGTCATGGTGCCCATCGTCCTGGCCACTCGAGAGTTGAGGCAGGGGGATCACTGCAACCCAGCCACTGGAGGCCATGGTGACCAAGAATGGGTCCCTGCGTGCCGGCCTCGGTGATATAGCATGACTCTGACTCAAAATAATAACACCAACCAGCACCACCACAACCATAGGCCGGGCTCAGGGGCTCAACTTGGCATCCCAGCCCTTCAGAGACTGAGGCAAGAAGATGTCAATAGCCTGTGGTTTCGAGACCAGCCCGGGACACTGGGCCAGACCTCATCTCGGCCATCAAAAATGCCAGATTTTAGTCC
>NW_006995030.1:0-529 GCF_000164805.1 Carlito syrichta
CATCCCTACATTTTTCAGAGCTACTTGCTCCGTTGATACGCTAAATCTGACTTTACAGATCCACAGGAACTTTCTGGTCCTCTTGTTAGTTGCAATCAAGAATCTGGCCCTACAAGTCCTTTGGTGTCCTAAGAATATCTACGATCATAATCATGTTGCCCAGAATCAAAAGGCATATTGGTACAAAATCCCTGGATTCAGGTGACCTCAAACTACAGAAAATTCTTGTGGGCGGGCAGGACGGAATTGTGATGTTGGGTTTTGAAGATTCCACATTTTCTGGAGGTCATGTTAAGGGAAACCAGGAATCTGGATTTCAGTTTTCTCTTGATACCCAAACAACGGGAATTCTCGGTCACTAGGAACTGTCTCAGCATCCTGCAGAGTGAAGTGGGAAGCTGGGAAATGGGAGTCATCATATACAGGAAACTACACATCATATTGCTAAAGAAGTATGAGGATCTGTGTTACATGAGACCTAAATTCCAAAAATTACAGATCGTCTTACTCAGAGGTAACAACGAATCAG
>NW_006995031.1:0-724 GCF_000164805.1 Carlito syrichta
CCAGCCTACTTTACTAGCTGACTTATGTAGCTAGAGTGCTGGCTGATGAGCTGAATTAACTAGCTGATTTAACCAGCTACCCAGCTGTCTAGCCTGCTGACTTAACTAGCTAGCTAGGTACCTAGCTAGCTGGCTGGGAAGCCAGCTGAATTAACTAGCTGACTTAACTTTCTAGCAAGCTGGTTAGCCAGCTGATATAACTAGCTTGCTACCTAGATAGCCAGTTGGGAAGCCAGCTGAATTAATAAGTTGACTTAATCTGCTAGCCAACTGGCAAACAAGCTGACTTAACTAGTTGACTTATCTAATTAGCTAGCTGGCAAGCCAGCTGAATTAACTAGCTCTGTACATAGCTAGCTAGCTAGCTAGCCAGCTGACTTAGCTAGCTGACTTAAATACATAGCAAACTGAATAGCCAACTAAAATAACTAGCTTGCTATTTAGCTAACCACCTGCCTAGCCAACTGACTTAACTAGCTGACATAAGTAGCTGGTCTGCTTGCAAATCAGCTGAATTAAATTGTTTGCTATATCGTTAGGCTGGAGGCTGCTCAGCTGACTAAACTAAGCGTCTTAACTAGCTTGCCAGTGGTTTAGCCTGCTGACATAATTATCTAGCTACCTAGCTAGCCAGCTGTCTAGCTAGCTGACTTAACTAATGACTTACTAACTAGCAGGCTAATTTAACTGCCTAGGTACCTAGGTAGCCAGCTAGAAAGCCAGT
>NW_006995032.1:0-820 GCF_000164805.1 Carlito syrichta
GGGTTGAAAGATGCCAAACTTGGGGGACCTTCACATTTGGGGGGAGGACTGAGGGCAGAATGTTTGCAGGAGAATGAATTTCTTTCTTTCTTTCCTTCCTTCCTTCCTTCCTTTCTTCCTTCCTTCTTTCATTCCTTCCTTCACACCTTCCTTCCTTCCTTCCTTCTTCCCTTCCTTTCTTTTCTTTCCACACTAGGTATCCCAGGCTGCTCTCAAACCACCCAACTCATGCCATCCTCTCAGTCTGGACCTCTCAAACTGCTGAGATCACAGGCTTTCCATTTGCTCGACATCTTAGTCTCCTGCCTGGTCTTGAACTCTGGGGCAGAGGCGATTCTCCCGCCGTAGCATTCCTTCACCCAAGGATTTCTGTGTTTTGATTGGGGTCGAGGTGGGGACTTGCTATGGTGTCCAGCCTGGTCTGGAGCTCCTGGGCTCCAGTCATCTTCCCGTCTTGGCCTCCCCAAGTGTGGAACAGACAGACATGAGTCGCCCGGCCGTCCTCACTACCCTGAAGGTTTGAGAGTCACACCTTCCCTTTACCCATGACTGCCCCTCGAATGAGCTAGCCAGTCCAACCTGGGGAACAAGGCGGGAGGAATGGTGGGCTTCCTAATGAAGACACGCCTATGTACCAGACATTCCCAAAGGTTAGACACGGTGGGCAACTCCAATCACCTTCTTTGGGGTCCCAGGTCATCAAAAGGGAGCAAACCTTGTGGTGGGAACCTGAGAGGGATGTGGAGGCCCAGTGTGGGGGATCACTTCTGTCTTCTTGGTGTTCTGGGAGGTTGAGGCGAGAAGATCATCTGAATCCCTG
>NW_006995033.1:0-15750 GCF_000164805.1 Carlito syrichta
GTTACATCACCTAGTTAAGTCAGCTTGCTGGCCAGCAGGTTAGCTAGGTAGTTAAGTCAGTTGGCAAGCCAGCAGGCTATGTAAGTAGGTAACTAGTTAAGTCAGCTGGCCAGCCATCTGTCATCTAGTTATGTCAGCTAGTTAACTCAACTGGCTATCCAGCTGTCTAGCTAGGTAGCTAGTTAACTCTGCTGGATAGCCAACTGGCTACTTCCCTAAGTCAGCTAGTTAAGTCAACTGGCTAGGCTGCTGTCTAGCTAAGTAGATAGGCAATTAAGTCAGCTGGCTAGCCAGCTGGCTAGCTAGTTAAGTCAGCTGGCTAGCCAGCTTGCTAGCTCAGTAGCTAGTTAGTTATGTCAGCTGTATGGCCAGCTGGCTGCATAGTTAAGTCACCTAGTTAAGTCAGCTGACTATCCCACTGGGTAGCTAAGTAGCTTGTTATTTATTCAGCTGGCTAGAATGCTGGCTAGATAGATATGTCTCCTAGTTAAATCAGCTCGATCGCCAGGTGGCTAGCTGTTTAGCAAGGTAGTTAATTCACCTGGCTAGAAAGCAGGCCAGCTAGTTAAGACAGCTGGTTAAGCCAGCTGGCTAGCTAGGTAGTGACCTAGTTAAGTCAGTTCGCTATCCAGCTGTCTAGCTAATTAAGTCAACTAGTTAAGTCAGATGACTCTCCAGGTGGCTAGAGAGGTAGAGAGCTAGTTAAGTCAGCTGGCTAGCCAGCTGGACAACTAGTTAATTCTGCTAGTTTAGTCACCTGGCTGGCTAGCTCCCTAGCTCATTAATCAACTTGTTATGTCAGCTGGCTAACCACCTGGGTAGCTAGTTAAGTCACCACGTTAAGTAAGATGGCTAGCCAGTTCTCCTGATAGTTAAAAAGTTAGTTAAGTCTGATGGCTAGACAGCTAGACAGTTGTCTAGCTAGTTATATCAGCTAGTTATTTCAGCTGGCTAGTTAGGTAACTAGCTAATTAAGTCAGCTAGTTATGTCAGTTAGCTGAATAGTTAAGTCAGGTACATAAGTCAGCTAGCTAGTTAGGTCACCTAGTTATGTCAGCTCGCTAGCTAGCTGGATAGCTAGGTAGCTAGATAGTTAAATCAGCTGGCAAGAATGCATGATACGTATGTAGCTAGCTAGTTAAGTCAGATGGCTTATACTGGTCAGGTAAGTGACCAGCTAGTTAAACCAGCTGGCTAGTCAGCTGACCAGCAGGGTTGCTGGCTAGTTAAGCCAGCTGGCTATCCGACTATCTAGCCAGCCGGCTGGCTATTTAAGCTAGCTGGCTAGCTAGGTTACCAGCCTGCTAGCAAGCTAGCCGGCTGCCTAGCCAGCTGGCCATCCAGGTAGCTAGCTAGTTGAGCCATCTGGCTAGTCATCTAGTCAACCAGGTAGCTAGCTAATTAAGTCATCAGGCTTGCCTGTTAGCCAGCCAAATACCTCATCAGCTAGTTAATTCAGCTAGCTAGCCAGCTAACTAGTTAAGTCAGCTAGCTAGTCAGCTAGCTAGTCAGCTAGCCAGTTAAGTCAGCTAGCCAGGTAACTAGCCAGTTAACTAGCTAGTTAAGTCAGCTAGTTAAATAGTTAGCTAACTTAAATTCAGGTAGTTAAGTCAGCTAGCTAACTAGTTAAGTCATCCAGTAAAGTCAGCTATCTAAATAGTTAAGTCAGCTACCTAAGTCAGCTAGTTAAGTTAGCTTTTCAAATTTGTCAGCTGGTTAAGATAGCTACCTAGCTAGTAAGCTAACGGGTTATGTCAGCAGGTTGAGTCAGGTTGTTAGCTAGTTAACTAATGGGTTAAATGAGCTGGTTGAGTCAGCTAGCTAGCTAGTTAGCAAACGGGTTGGCTCAGCTGATTGAGTAGTCTAGCTAGCTAGTTAGCTAACGAGTTAAGTCAGCTGGATGTGTCAGCTAGCTATCTAGCTAGCCAACGAGTTAAGTCAGCTGGTTGTGTCAGCTAGCTATCTCATTAGATAACAAGTTAAATCAGATGATTAAGTCACTAACAGCACTTATATAACATATAAGCTATCTAGTTAGCTAGCTGGTTAAGTCAGCTAGCTAGCTAGTCTGCTAACTATTTAAGTCAGCTTGTTAGCTAGGTATCTAGCTAGTTACATAACAATTTAAGTCAGCTGACTAGCTAGGTAGCTAGTTAGTCAGCTAACTATTCAATTCAGCTGTCTATCTAGGTAGCTAGCTAGTTAAATCAACTGGCTAGCCAGCTGGCTAGCTTGGTATTGAGCTAGTTAAGTCAGTTGGCTATCTAGCTGGATAGCTGGTTAATTTTGCTAGATAAAGAACTGGCTAGCCAACTTGCAAGGTAGTTAACTAGATAGTTAAGTCAGCTAGATAGCTACGTGGCTAGCTAGTGATGTTAGCGAGTTAAGTCTGCTGGCTAGCCAACTGGCTAGTTGGTTAAGACAGCTAGTTTAGTAAGCTGTCTAGACTAATGGCTACGTAGGTAGCTAGCTAGTTAAGTCAACATGATAGCCAGCAGGCTAGCTATTCAATGCCCATAGTTAATTCAACTGGCTAGCCTGCTAGCTAGGTAGTTAGCAAGATAGTTAAGTGAGCTGGCTAGCCAACTTGCAAGCTTAAGTCAGCTAGATAAGTCAGCTGGCTAGCCAGCTGGCTAGATAGGTAGCCAGCTTGTTTAGTCATCTAGCTAGCCAGCTGAGTAGCTGGTTAAGTCAGCTAGTTAAGTCAGCTGGTAACCAGTTGGATAACTAGTTAAGTCAACACATTAAGTCAGTTGGCTATCCAACTGCTTAGGTAGTTAAAAAGCTAGTTAAGTCAGATGGCTAGCCATCTGGCTAGCTAGGTATTTCAGTTAGTTAAGCCAACTGGATAACTAGGTAGGTAGCTGGTTAAGTCAGCTAGTTAACTCAGCATGCTAGCTAGTTAAGTCAGCGAGTTTAGTCAGCTGGCTAGGCAGCTGGCTAGCTGAGTAGCTAGCTAGTTAAGTCAGCTGGCTGGACTGTGAGCTAGCTAGTTAAGTAACCTGGTTAAGTCAACTCACTAGCCAGCTCATTAGCTGGGTAGCTAGGTAGGCAAGTCAGCTGTGAAGACAGCGGGCTAAGTAGGTAGTTAGCAAGTTAAGTCTGCTGGCCATCCAGCTTGCTAGCTATGTAGCTAGGAAGATAAGTCAGCCTGCTAGCCAGCTAGCTAGCTGAATAAGTCACATAGTTATGGCAGCTGTCAAGACAGCTGGCTATCTAGATAGCTAGATAGTTAAGTCAGCTGTCTAGCCTGCTGACTAGTTATTTAAGTCACCTAGTTATGTCAGCTGGCTAGCCAGCTGGCTAGCTAGGTAGCTTGCTAATTAAGTGAGCTGGCTAGACAGCTGGCTAGCTACTTAAGTCAACTAGTTAAATCAGCTGGTTAGCCCCCTGGCTAGCTATATAGCAAGATAGTTAATTCAGCTGACTAGCAAGCAGCCCAGCTATTTATGTCAGCTAGTTAAGTCAGATGGGTAGCCATCTGGCTAGCTAGGTAGTGAGCTAGTTAACCATTTACCTAGCCAGCTGGCAACCTAATTAAGTCAGCTAGTTAAGTCGGCTGGATAGCCAGCTATCTAGCTAGGTAGAGAGGTAAAGTCAGTTGGCTACCCAGCTGGCTAACGAGTTAAGTCAGCTAGCTGAATCAGCTGTCTAGCCAGCTGGATAGCTGGTAAAAACAACTAGTCAATTCAGCTAGCTAGCAAGGTAGCAAGTTAGTTAAGTCAGCTGTCTAGTCGGCTGGCTAGCTAGCTATTTCAGCTAGTTAATTCAGGTGGCTTCCCAGCTGGCTAGCTCGGTAGCTAGCTAGTTGAGTCAGTTGGCTAGCAGGCTGTCTAGTTGGTTAAATCAGCGAGTTAATTCAGCTATTCAGCCAGCTGGCTAGCTAGTTAAGTCAGGTAGTTAAGTCAACTGTCTAGTCACCTGGTTAAGTCAGCTAAATAAGTCAACTGGCCATCCAGCATTCTAGCTAGGTAGCTAACTACTTAAGTCATATAGTTAAGTCAGCTGGCTGGCTAGGTAGCTAGCTAGTTAAGTCAGCCAGTTAAGTCAGCTTGCTAGCTAGTTAAGACAGTTGGTTAAGTCAACTGGCTAACCAACTGCCTATCAGGTGGCTATCTTGTTAAGAATGCTGTCTACCCAGCTGGCTAGCTAGTTAAATCACCTAGTAAGTCAGTTGCTGGGCAGCAGGTTAGCTAAGTACTTAAGCAGTTCAGTCACCTGGCAAGGCAGCGTGCTATGTAGGTAGGTAGCTACTTAAGTCAGCTGTCTAGCCTTTAGGCAATCTAGATATATTAGTTAAGTCAACTGGCTATACCACTAGTTAAGTCAACTGGCTATCCTACAAGCTAGTTAAGTCAACTGGCTGTCCTGCTGTCTAGGTAGGTAGTTAGGTATTTAAGTCTGCTGGTAGCCTGCTGGCTACATGGTTAAGTCAGCTAATTAAATCAACTGGCTAGGCTGCTGGCTAGCTAGGTAGCTAGGAAATTAAGTCAGGTGGCTAGACAGCTGACCAGCTATTTAAATCAGTCACTTTAGTCAGCTGGCTAACCAGCTGGTTAGCTAGTTAAGTCAGCATGTTAATTCAGTTGTCTGTCCAGCTGGCTAGCTAGTTAAAAATCTATTTATATCAGATGGGCAGCCAGTTGGCTCGCTAGTTTTTTCAGCTCTTTAAGTCAGCTGGCAAGCTAGGAATC
Organism: Carlito syrichta; assembly: GCF_000164805.1. Lineage (NCBI taxonomy): Eukaryota > Metazoa > Chordata > Mammalia > Primates > Tarsiidae > Carlito > Carlito syrichta. The sequence goes on from NW_006995033.1 coordinate 4,695, forward strand.
TAGCTAGTTAAGTCAGCTAGATATGTCAGTTAGCTAGTTAATAGACTCAGCTAGTTAAGTCAGCTAGCTAGCCAGATTGCTAGCTAGGTAGCTACTAGTTATGACTATTGTCTAGCAAGCTGGATAGCTAGTTAAGTCACCTAGTTAAGTCAGCTGACTAGCCTGCTGGATAGGTAGGTAGATTGCTTGTTTAGTCAGCTGGCTTGACAGCTGGCTAGATAGATAACTCACCTAATTAATTCAGCTGAATTGACAGCTGGCTAGCTATGTAGCAAGCTAGTTAATTCAACTGGCTAGAAAGCAGGGCAGCCAGTTACGACAGCTTGTTAAGTTAGCTGACTAGCAAGCTGTTTAGGTAGGTAGTTAGGTATTTAAGTCAGCTGGAAAGCCCAGCAGGAAACATAGGTAAGTTAGCTAGTTAAGCCAGATGCCTAGCCACCTGGCTATCTAGTGATGTCAGCTAGATAAATCAGCTGGCTAGCCAGCTGGCTAAAGAGTTAAGTCAAATAGTTGAGTCAGCTGACTAGCCAACTGCCTAATTTGTTAAGTCAACTAGTTAATTCAAGTGGCTAGTCATCTGACTAGCTAGGTAGCTAATGAGTTAAGTCACTTGGATGGCCAGCAGGCTAGCTGGTTATGTCAGCTAGTTAAGTCAGTTGGCTAGCCACCTGTCTAGGTAGGTAATTAGCTAACAAAATCAGTTGGCTAGCCATCTTGCTAGCTAGTTAAGTCAGCGAGTTAAGTTACCTGGTTTGTCATCTGACTCACTAGGTGACTGACTAGTTAAGCCAGCTGGCTAGTCGGATGACTATCTAGTTAAGTCAACTAGTTTAGACAGCTGGTTATCCGGCTGGCTAGCTAGGTGGCTGGCAAGTTAAGACGACTGGTTAGCCAGGTGGTCAGTTCACTTGCTAGATTGCCGGTCGTCTAGCCAGCTAGCCAGTCAGGTAGCTATCTAGTTAAGACAGTGGCTAGCCATATAGTCAACCAGGTAGCTAGCTAGTTAAGTCAGCTGGTTAACCAGCTAGCCAGTCTACTAGTTACTCAGCTATTTAAGTCAACTAGCTAGCCAGCTAGCTAATTAAGTGAGTTCACAAATCAGCAAAGTATTCAGGTACCTAGTTAAGTCAGCTAGCTAGTCAGGTTGATAGTCATCTAGCCAGTTAAGTCAACTAGCTATTCAGCTAGCTAGTCAGGTAGATATTTAAGTCAGCTAGCCATCTAACTAGCTAGTTAGCTATCTAGTTAAATCAGCTAGCTATACATCTAGATAACGTGTTTGCTAGATAGTAATGTCAGCTAGATAGCCAGCCAAACTAGTCAGCTAGCAAATCAGTTAGTTACTTAGCTAACTAGTCGGCTAGCAACTCACCTAGCTGGTGAGCTATCTAGTGGGCTCCATCGCTTCCATCAAGTCAGCTAACTAGTCAACTCGCTCGCCGGCTAACAGGTAAGCAAACTAGTTGGCGTGTTTGCCAGCCAACAGGTCAACTAAATTGTCAACTCGCTTGCAGGCCAAGAGGTCAGCTAAATATTTGGTTTGCTCGCCAGCAGACTAGTTACATCAGCTCACTTGTCAGCTCACTCGCCAGCCTACTAGCTATGGCAGCACATGCGTCAGCTCACTCGCCACCCAAATAGTTAATTCAGCTGACCAGTCGGCTCACTTACTGGCCGACTGCTTAAGTCAGCTCACCAGTCGGACCCTTTGTCACCTGCCTAGTTAAGTCAGCTGACTGGTCGGCCTATAAGCTGGCCAACTAGTTGTCAGCTAACCAATCAGCTAACTAGTGGGTCAACTTGGCAGCCAACAACTAAGGTCAGCTAAATATCTGGGCAACTAGTTATGTCAGCTAACTATTCGGCCAATTAGTCGGCCGAATAATTAGGTGAGCAAACTAGCCAGTCAACTACTTACCTGAGCTAACTATGGAGCCAAATCCTCAGCCAACTAGTTATCCAAGCTAAATATTCGACCAATTAGAGGGCCAACTTGTTAAGCCAGCTAACAGCTCTGCTGAGAAGTCAGCCACTGTATTAACCCAGCTGACTAGTTGTCTGACTCTTCAGCCAGCAAGTTGTCACCTAGCTAACTCATTAACCAATTAGTTAAGTCATCTATTTTGCTCGTTTACCAATTAGTTAAAACAATTATCTAACTCATTAACCAACTCATTAATTTAGCTAGCTATCTCATAAGCTAACTAGTTATGTCAGCTAGCTAAGTGAGCTAGCTAACTAGCTAGCTAAGTAATTCAGCTAGCTGTCATCTAGCTCACTAGTCAGCTAATTATTTAAGTCAGACACTTAAGTCTGCTACCTAACTAGTTTGCTAATTAGTTAAGTCAGCTCGTTATTCAGCTAGTTAAATAGTTAGCTAACTATTTAATTCAGGTAGTTAAGTCAGCTAGCTAACTAGTTAAGTCACCCAGTTAAGACAGCTAGCCAAGTAGTTAAGTCAGCTAGCTAAGTCAGCTAGTTAAGTCAGTTTTCTAATTTAATCAACTGGTTACAAAATCTAGCTAGCTAGTTAGGTAAAGGTTTAAGTCAGCAGGTTGAGTCAAGTTGTTAGCCAGTTAACTAACAGGTTAAGTCACCTGGTTGAGTCAGCTAGCTAGCTAGTTAGCAGATGGGTTGATTCAGCTGGTTGAATAGGCTAGCTAGTTATTTAGTTAACGAGTTAAGTTGGCTGGGTGGTCAGCTAGCTAGCTAGATAGCTAATGAGTTAAGTCAGCTGGATGAGTCAGCTAGCCAGCTCATTAGCTAACTAGATAAGTCAGATGACTAATCGCCTAGCTAGCACGTTAGATAACCATTAAGCTAACTAGTTATCTAATTGTTTAAGTCAGCTAGTTAGCAAGGAAGCTTACTATTTAAGTCAGCTTATTACCTAGGTAGCTAGCTAGTTAGCTAACTATTTAAGTCACCTGGCTAATTAGATAGCTAGCAAGTTAGCTAACTATTTAAGTCATCTGGATAGCTAGGTTGCTGCTAGTTAAGTCAGCTACTTAAGTCAGCTTGATAGCTGGCTAGCTAGGTAGCAAGCTAGTTAAGTCTGTTGGCTAGCCAGCTGGCTAGTTGGTTAATTCAGCTATTTAGGATAGCTGGTTAGCCAACTAACTAGTTAGGTAGCTGCTAGTTAAGTCAGCTAGATAGCTCCTTGGCTAGCTAGTGATGTCAGCAAGTTAAGTCAGCTGTCTAGACAACTGGCTAACTGGTTAAGTGCACCTGATTAGTCTGCTGTGTAGCCAGCTGGCTAGGTAGCTAGCTAGCTAGACAAATCAGCTTACTAGCCAGCAGGATAGTTGTTCAAGTCAGTTAGTTATGTCAGCTGGCTAGCCTGCTGGCTACATAGATAGCTAGCAACTTAAGTGAGGTGGTTAGCCAGCTTGCTAGCTTAAGTCAGCTAAGTAAGTCAGCTGGCTATCCTGCTGGTTAGATAAGTAGCCAGTTACTTAATTCAGCTGGCTAGCCAGCTGACTAGCGGTTTAAGTCAGCTAGTTAAGTCAGCTGGCAACTAGATGGCTAGGAAGTTATGTCAACTAGTTAAGTCAGGCTGCAACCAGCTGGCTAGCTATTTATTTCAGCTAGTTAAGTCAGCTGGCTAGCTAGGAAGCTAGCTGTTTTTGTTGGCTAGTTATGGTAGTTAGGTAGCTAGTTATGTCAGCTTGTTAAGTCATCTGCCTAGCTAGATAGCTAGCTAGATAGCTAGCTAGTTAAGCCAGATAGAAAAACCAACTGGCTAGCTATGGAGCTAGCTGAGTAAGTCAACTAGTTAAATCAGCTTGCTAGTTAGTTAATTCAGTAGGTTAAGTCAGTTGAATAGCCAGCTGTCTAGCTGGGTAGCTACCTAGTTAAGTCAGCTAGCTAGCCAATTATATAGCTAGTTATGTAACCTAGTTAAGTCAGTTCACTAGCCAGCTGGCTACCTAGGTACCTAGGATGTTAAGTCAGCTGCCAAACCAGAGGGATTCATAGGTAGCTAGCTAGTTAAGTCAACTGGCTATCCAGTGACTAGTTAGGTACCTAAGCTGTTACGTCAGCCTGCTAGACAGCAGGCTAGATAGTTAAGTCACCTAGTTTAGTCAGCTGACTAGACAGCTGGTTAACTAGTAGCTAGATAGTTAAGTCAGCTGTCTAATTCACTGGCTAGCTAGTAAAGTCACCTAGGTAAGACAGCTGTATAGCCAGCTGGCTAGCTAGGTAGCTTGCTAATTAAGTCAGTTGGCAAGACAGCTGACTAGTTAAAGTAACCTAGTTTAGTCAGCTGTCTAGTCAGCTGGCTAGATATATAACAAGCTAGTTAATTCAGCTGACTAGCAAACAGGTCAGCTATTTAAGTCAGCTTATTAAGTTAAACTTGTTAATCCAGCTTGTTAAGGCTCGCCAGCTGTCTAGCTAGGTAGTGTAGCTACTAAAGTTAGTTGGCTAGCCAGCTGGCAAGCTAATTAAGTGAGCTAGGTAAGTCAGCTGGCTAGCAAACTGGCTAGCTAGTTAAGCCACATACTTAAGTCAGATCGCTGACTAGCATGTTAGCCAGGTAGTTAAGTAGTTAAATCAGTTGTCAAATCAGAGGGCTATGTAGGTAGGTAGCAATTTAAGTGTGCTGGCAAGCCATCAGGCTATCTAGTTATGTCACCTGGTAAAGTCAGCTGGCTATCAAGCTGTCTAGCTAGCGAGGTAGTTAGTTAAGTCAGCTAGTTAACCTGCTGGCTACTTAGTTATGTCAGTAAGTTAAGTCAGTGACTAGGATGTTGATTATCTAGGAAGCTAGGTAATTTATTCAGCTGGCTAGCCAGCTGGCCTACTAGTAAAGTCAGCTAGTTTAGTCAGCTGGCTAAACAGTTGGGTAGCTAGTTAAGTCAGCTTGTGAAGACAGTTGTATAGCAAGCTGTCTAGCTAGTTAAAAAGCTGGTTACATCATATGGGTAGCCAGCTGGCTCACTACTTATTTCAGCTAGTTAAGTCAGCTGGCTAGCTAGGTATCTAGGCAATTAAGTCAGCAGGAAGTCCAGCTTCCTAGTAAGTGAAGTCAGATAGTAAAGACAACTGGCTAACCAGCCTGGCTAGCTAGGTAGCTAGCTAGTTATGTCAGCTGTCTAGCCAGCTGGCTAACTAGTTAAGTCACCTAGTTAAGTCAGCTGAGATAGAAGCTGGCTAGTTAGGAAGCTTGGTAGTTAAGTCAGCTGGCTAGACAGCTAGCTAGCTAGATAAGTCACCTAGTTAATTCAGCTGGATAACCAGCTGGCTAGCTAAGTAGCATGCTATTTAATTCAACTGGCTAGAAAGCAGGCCAGCTAGTTAAGACAGCTAGTTAAGTTTGCTGGCTAGCAAGCTTGCTGGCAAGGTTGTAACCTATTTAAGTCTGTTGGCTAGCCAGTTGGCTAGCTAATTATTTCACCTAGTTAAGTCAGCTCTCTGTCCAGGTGGCTAGAGAGGTAAAGAGCTAGTTAAGTCAGATGCCTAGCCGTCTGGATATCTAGTTAAGTTAGCTAGGTTAATCACCTGGTTGTCCAGCTGTCTAGCTCGTTAATCAATTAATTAAATCAGTTGGCTAACCAGATTGCTAACTAGTTAAGGCACCTCTTTAAGTCAGTTGGCTAGCCAGGTCGCTAGCTACTTAAAAAGCTAGTTAACTCAGATGGCTGGATAGTTGACTAGCTAGATATTTCAGCGAGTAAAATCAGCTGACTAGCTAGGTAGATAGTCAGCTAAGTCAGCTGGTTATGTCAGCTAGCCAGCTATTTAAGTCAGGTAGTTAAGTGGGCTAGCTCACTAGATATCTAGCTATGTAGCTAGCTAGTTATTTCAACTAGTAAATCAGCTGGATAGCTGGGTAGCTAGCTAGTTAAGTCAGCTAGTTAAATAAGCTGGCTAGCTAGTTAAGTCAGCTGGCTAGCCAGCTGCCTTGCTGGGTTGCTAGCTTGTTAAATCAGATGACTAGCCAACTCGCTAGTTAGTTAAGTCACTTAGTTATGTCTGCTAGCAAGTCAGATGGTTAACTAGTTAGCTAGGTAGTTAAGTCAGCTGGCAAGCCAGGTGGATACGAATGTAACTAGCTATTTTAGTCAGCTGGCTGGCCATCTTGCTAGTTAGTGATGTCAGTAGGTAAGTCAGCTTGCTAGCCAGCTGGCTATCTAATTATGTCAGCTAATTGAGTCAGCTGGCTAGCCAGCTGGCTCGCTGGTTAAGTCAGCTAGTTAATTCAATTTTCTAGTCAACTGGCTAGATAGGTGGCTCCCTAGTTACATCAGCTGCCTAGCCAGCTGGATAGCTTACTAAGTCAGGCAGCAAAGTCAGCTGACCGGGCTCAGTGGCTCAGTGTGTAATCCCACACCTTTGGGAGGCTGAGGTGAATGGATTGTGTGAGTCCACGGGTTCGAGATCCGCCTTGGCAGCGAGACCTAATCTCTACAATAAATCAAAAAATCAGCTGGGCATTGTAGTGCTTGCCTGTAATTCTGGCTACTTGGAAGACTGAGTCAGAAGGATCACCAGATCCCAGCAGGTTGAGGCAGCGGTGGCCAGGAGAGGCCACTGCACTCCAGTCTGGGCGACAGTGAGACTCCAACTCAAAAAACAAAAACAAAAACAAAAATAAAGTCAGCTGGCCAGCCACCTGACTAGGGAGGTAACTAGGTATTTAAGTCAACTGGCTAGCTGGCTGGCTAGCTAGTTAATTTAGAGAGTTAAGTGAGCTGGCTAGCCAGCTGGTCTACTAGGTGGCTAGCTAGTTAAGCCAGCTGGCTAGCCGGATGGCTACATAGTTAAGGCAGCTAGTTAAGTCAACTTGTTAGCCAGCAGGCTAGCTAGGTGCCTGGCAAGTTAAGCAGGCTGGTTAGCAGGTTGTTTATGTAGGTGACCCATTAGACAAGCCAGATGGCTAGCTGGCTGACCAGCAGAGTTGATGGCTCTTTAAGCCAGCTGGCTATCCAACTGTTCAGCCAGCCAAAAGGCTATTTAAGCTGGTTGGGTAGCCAGCTGGTCAGCCCACCAGCTAGCTAGCCAGCTGCCAAGCTAGCTAGCCACCCAGGTATCTAGCTAGCTAAGCCAAATGGCTAGCCATGTTGGGAACCAGTTAACTAGCTAGTTAAGTCAACTGGCTAGCCGGCTATCCAGTCAAGTTGCTAGTCAACTAGTTAAGTAGACTAACTAGCCAGCTAGCTTAAGTCAGGTAGCAAGTCATCTGAGCATTCAATTAGCTAGTGAAGTCAGCTAGCTAGTCAGTTTGCTAGTTCGCTAGCTAGTTATGTCAGCTAGCTAATCAGCTAGATAGTCAACTAGATAGTTAAGTCAGTTAGCCAGCTAACTAGCCAGATAGCTAGCTAGTTATGTAAGATAGAGTTAGATAGCTAGTTTGCTAGTTAGTTATGTCAGCTAATTAGCCAGTTAGCTAGTCAGCTATCTAGTTAACTCAGCTAGCAAATCAGCTAGTTACTTAACAAACTAGTAGGCTAGCAACTCAGCTATCTGGTCAGATAACTAGCGGGCTTGCTCGCTTTCCATTAGGTCAGCTAATTAGTCGGCTTGCTTGCCAGCAAACTGGTCAGCAAGCTATCAGCTCACTCGCCAGCCAACAGGACAACTAAACGTCAGCTCACTCGCAGGCCAACTGGTAAAGTAATTAGTCGGTTTGTTCGAAAGCTGACTAGTTAAGTCAGCTCACCTGTTGGCTCACAAGCCGGCCAACTAGTTAAGACATCTCACATGCCAGGTCACTCGCCAGCTAACTAGTTAACTCTTCTGACCATTCGGCTCACTCACAAGCTGACTAAAGTCAGCTGAACAGTCAGCTCACACGCTGGTTGACTAGTTAAATCAGTTGACCAGTAGGTTCACTCGGCAGCCAAATAGTTAAGTCAGCTGGCCAGTTGGCTCACTTGCCGGCCGACTAGTTAAGTAAGCTAATCAGTCGGCTGACTAGCCAGCCAACTAATTAAGTCAGCTAACCAATCGACCGACTACTCGACTCACTTGTCAGCTGACAAGTTAGGTCAGCTAACTTGTGGACCGACTAGTTAGGTCAGCTAACCAGTCGACCCACTAGTCAGCCAACTAGTTAGATCAGCAAACTAGCCAGCCAAATAGTTAACAGAGCTAACTTGTGGGCCAACTCGTCAGTCAACTAATTAACCCAGCTAACTAGTTAACCGAATAGACGACCGACTTGTGAAGCCAGCTAACAAGTCAGCCGAGTAGTCAGCCAACCTGTTAAACCAGATAAGTCATTGGCCGAATCATCAGCCAACAAGTTGTCACCTGCCAACTCATTACCCAACTAATTAAAACAGCCAGTTAACTGGTTTACTAAATAGTTCAAACAGTTAGCTAACACATTAACCAAATTGTTAAGTCAGCTAGCTATCACATTAGCCAACTAATTAAGTCAGCTTGCTAAATCAGATAGCTAACTAGCTAGCTAGCTAAGTCAGATACTATGGCAGTTATCTCACTAGTTAGCTAACTATTTAAGTAAGATACTTAACTCTGCTACCTAGCTAGTTATCTAACTAGTTAACTCAGCTTGTTATTCATGCAGCTAAATATTTAGCTAACTATTTAATACAGGTAGTTAAGTCAGCTAGCTAACTAGTTAAGTCACACAGCTAAGTCAGCTAGATAAGTAGTTAATTCAGCTAAGTCAGTTAGTATAGTCAGCTTTCTAATTTAGTTAGCTGGTTAAGACAGTTAGCTAGGTAATTTGCTAAAGAGTTAAGACAGAAGGTTGTGTCAGGTAGTTAGCTAGTCAACTAACGTATTAAGTCAGATGGTTGAGGCAGCAGGCTAGCTACTTAGCAAACGGCTTGAGTAAGCTGTTTGAGTATGCTAACTAGCTAGTTAGCTAACCAGTTAAGTCACCTGGATTAGTCAGTTAGATAGCTTGCTAACGAGTTAAGACTGCTGGTTGAGTCAGCTAGCTAGTACATTAACTAAGTCAGATGATTAAGTCAGTTAGCTAGCATGTTAGATAACGAGTAAGCTAACTACATAGTCATCTGCATGTCAGCTAATTAGCTAGGTAGCTAACTATTTATGTCAGCTTGTTAGCTAGGGTAGCTAGGTAGATAGCTAACTACTTAAGTCAGCTTGCTAGCTAGGTGGTTAACTAGTTAGCTAACTATTTAAGTCAGCTGTCTACCTAGGTTATTTGCTAGTTAAGTCAGCTAGTTAAGTCAGCTGGCTAGCCAGCTGGCTAGCTAGGTAGTGACCCAGTTAAGTCAGCTGGTCAGCCAGCTAGCTAGCTGTTTAATTCACCTGTCTAAGAGAGCAGGCAAGCCAACTGGCAATGTAGGTAGCTAGCTAGTTAAATCAGCTAGATAGCTACCAGGCTAGATACTGATGTCTGAGTTAAGTCAGCTGGCTAGCCAATTGGGTAGCTGGTTAAGTCAGCTATTTTAGTCAGCTGTCTAGCCAGCTGGCTATATAAGTCAGCTTGCAAGCCAGCAGGCTAACTATTCAATTCAGCTAGTTAAGTCAGCAAGCTTGCCTGTTGGTTAGGTAGGTAGCTAGCTGGTTAAGTGTGCTGGCTAGCCAGCTTACTAGCTTAAATCAGCTAGGTAAGTCAGCTGGCTAGCCAGGTGGCTAGATAGGTAGCCAACTATTTAAGGCAGCTGTCTAGCCAGCTGACTTGCTGGTTAAGTCAGCTAGTTAAGTCACCTGGCCCTGAGCTGGCTAGCTAGTTAAGTCAGCTCATTAAGTCAGGTAGCTATCCAGATGGTTAGCTAGGTAAAAAAGTTAATTAAGTCAGATGGCTAGTCATCAGGCTAGCTAGTTATTTCAGCTAGTTATGTCAGCTGGCTAGCTAGGAAGCTAGCTATATAAGTCAGCAAGTCATGTCAGCTAGTTAGCTAGTTAAGTCAGCTAGTTAAGTCAACTGGCTAGCTAGGTAGCTAGCTAGTTAAGCCACCTAGCTATGCCAGCTGGCTAACTAGGTAGCTAGCAGGTTTAGTGAGCTAGTTAAGTCAGGTTGCTATCTGGTTAAGTCAGCAAGTTGTCAGTTGGCTACCCAGTTGCCTAGCTGGGTAACTAGCTTGTTAAGTCTGCTGGCTAGCCAGTTAGTTAGCTAGTTAATCACCCTAGTTAAGTCAGCTCACTAGCCAGCTGGTTAGCTAGGTAGCTAAGTTAGCTGGCAAACCAGCAGGCTAACTAGGTAGCTAGCTAGTTAACTCAGCTGACTATCCAGCTGGCTAGCTAGATAGCTAGGCAGTATGTCAGCCTGCTAGCCAGCAGGCTAACTAATTATGTCACCTAGTTAATTCACGGCTTGACAGTTGGCTAGCTAGGTAACTAGATAATTAGGTCAGCTGTCTAGGCCACTGGCTAGCTTGTTAAGACACCTAGTTAAGTCAGCAGGCTAGCCAGCTGGTTAGCTATTTAGAAAGTTAGTTAATTCAGCTGACTAGCAATCAGGAAAGCTATATAAGTCAACTAGTTAAGTCAGATGAGTAGCCTGATGACTAGCTAGGCAGTGAGATAGTTAATTCAGGTGACGAGCCAACTTGCTAGCTAAATAAGTCAGCTAGTTAATTGAGCTGGCAAGCCAGCTAGCTAGATAGGTAGAGAGCTAGTTAAGTCAGCTGAATAGCCAGCTGGCTCACTAGTTAACACATCTAGTTGAGTTAGCTGGCTAGCAAACTGGCTAGCCTTAAATAAACTAGTTACTTCAGCTGGCTAGCCAGCTGGCTAGCTAGGCAGCAAGATAGTTAAGTCAGTTGGCTAGCATCAGGATTGCTAGTTAAGTCAGCTAGTTATTCATTTGGCTTCCAAGTTGGCTAGCTAGGTAACTAGTTAATCAGCTGGATAGCCAGCTGGCTAGCTGGTAAAGACAGCTAGTTAATTCAGCTGTCCATCCAGCTGGCTAGCTAATTAAGTCAGCCGGCCAGACAGCTGGCTATCTGGTTAATCAGCTAGTTAACTCAGCTGGCCAGGCAGCTGGCCATCTAGGTAGCTAGCTAGTTATATCAGCTAGTTAAGTCAACTAGCTAGCTAGGTAGCTAGATAGTTAAGTCATCTAGGTAAGTCAGCTGGCTAACTTGTTAAGTCAGTTAGTTAAGTG
>NW_006995034.1:0-776 GCF_000164805.1 Carlito syrichta
TAGTAATGGTAAATAATTATTGAAGCTCAAGTAAATGCATGAATAGAAAATGGCTGGCATGTAGTGAATGCTCAGTATCTTTTAATACTCAGAATTTCTCTTGTACACACACACACACACACACACACACACACACACACACTTGCTCAGTCTATCTTTTGGGTATGTCTTACTCTGAACCTTTTGTTCATTTTCCTTCTCTTTCTGCTGTTTTTGTTTTATTGCTAGACTCTACCCTCAACTAGCTCTGTCACAACTTCAGAAAAGTAATTGGTGAGCAGTGGAAAGTTTTCCAGCTGTATAATTTTAAGGTTTTGGTGCTTGGTGGTGAAACATGGAAAGATGGAGCCTTCCTGGGGAGGAGAGGCCACACTACAGTCCCTCCTTCTGTGAGACCACAGGTGGCCTGACAAACAAGAACATTTCCTGGGCATCCATTGGGCTCAAAGCACCTGATTAGGCTCAGTGCGAGATTCCAGAGGAAGCCGAAGACAGGCCTCCTGCCTGGCTGCTCTGCCCATCAGCACTCAGAGTCAGGGCTAGCAGGAAGATGTCAAACCACAGTGCACGAGACTCAAGAGGAGCTCATTTTAAACTGGCAAGTATTCTGTTAGCATAGAAAATACTCATTCCTAAAGTAAAGGAATTGGGAGTTAACCAGATCCAGGACATACAGGGGTCTTGTAAATCACAGAGCTGCTGAACAACTGGGCATCTCCATTGAGAACAGTGAGGGCATAGATTCCAGCCACAAAGAGCACAGAAGCCTTTTGTAA
>NW_006995035.1:0-537 GCF_000164805.1 Carlito syrichta
CAACAGAGGAGAACTAATTAAACGAGGTGTCTGACCAAATGGTCCTCGGAGAGTACCCAGGGCCAGCATGAAACTAGGGTGGTTACAGAGACTAATTCAAGGCGTTGGTTGTCAAGCTCATGAGAAGGTCACCAGGATTATGACTGAGGTGACTCTTCAGCAGAAAATCTAAAAGCAACTGCTAAACCAAGGATCACAGCCAGGCCTTAAAAGGTTTGTCTCACTGACTAATTCAAGGCGTTGGTTGTCAAGCTCATGAGAAGGTCACCAGGATTATGACTGAGGTGACTCTTCAGCAGAAAATCAAAAAGCAACTGCTAAACCAAGGATCACAGCCAGGCCTTAAAAGGTTTGTCTCACTGTATCCACTAAGGTGAGGGCCAAGTTAGCAAAGAAGAACAGTGTTCCATCATAGTTTCTAGGACTTCCGCAGCTCATTCAGCAAAAGCCCAGTCTACAGGACAATAATAGACATCTCTCTCCCATTGTCAAAAGGATAATCAGCATCTCTGTTCACCTAGATGCTACTTTGAGAAG
>NW_006995036.1:0-802 GCF_000164805.1 Carlito syrichta
TTATCTCATGTGAACTTTTCAAATGTGATGACCTAGGTACATGATTATGAGGCAATGTGAAGGTCAGACCTCAGAATTCAAATATGAAGCACAATACAAGAGGTATCTTAAGTTTTCAGGACATCTTAGTTAGCAATCTAGGCTAACAAGCACCATTGCATTTCTGTTATAACACTAGAAGAACATAGCCAAGAATGCCCATGGCTTTGTTCCCTCATTCATTTAGTTGAACGAGTAAACCACAGCTTGGGGGAGCCATGAAGGGCAGTACCGATGGTTCTTGTAGGGTATGACAGATAACCAAGGTAACTCTCCATGGAGGCTGCACTTTGGGGTTCTTCATATACATCATTATATACCAATCTCCTTAAAAGAAAGTAGCGGAGACCAGAAAGGCTATGAATGAGGTGACAGTCAGAATCTTGGCCATTATTTACAGGAGAAGGAAGAGTCTATACATGAGGATAAGTTGTTATAAAAATGGAAAGGAAAACTAAATGGGATTAAGAAAGAGTCCAGGGTTTATAGTAAAATAGGGTCTTGGCAAATGGCCCCATGAATCCATCTTTAGCCTTTCTGTGGGCTGAATTATGCTCCACACGATATACTAAAGACAGCCATGAAGAGCTTTTATAGCTTTGATGAATGGTTTTTTAGTTTAGGTTGCATTATGAGAACAAAACAAGTGGTCGTGAATCATAACATTTTATGGGTCTGCTGCTTCATATAGTTTTCTAAAATTAAGCCTCTAATTATATTTCGCCTTCATAAGAAAACAGTCCAGAAAGAGAAAAGCATTTTA
>NW_006995037.1:0-635 GCF_000164805.1 Carlito syrichta
TCGAGCTGATCGAGGTGACACATGCCTGTGGTTCCAGCCACTCGGAAGGCCATGGCGGTAGGATCACCAAATCCCAGCTGGTGGAGGCCATGGTCACTGAGAGTGGGCCCCTGCTCTCTGGCCTGGACGAGAGAGTGGGACTCTGACCCACCACCACCATAACAACCACAATCCGGGCTCAGGGGCTCAGACCTGCATCCTGGCTCTTCTGAGGCCCAGATGAGTGGAGATCCTGAGCCTGTGGGTTCGAAACCAGCCCAGGACATGGGATGAGACCTCGTCTCATCCATCAGAAATAAATCCAAAGATTAGCCAGGCATGGTGCTGGAGGCCTGTGGTTTCAGTCACTTGGGGGACTGAGGCAAGGGGATGGCCTGACCCTGCCAGGTGGAGTTTGCAGTGGCCTTGAGCATTCCCCGGCTCTCAGGCCTGGGCAACAGTGGGATTCCAAGTCAAATAAAAGTAATTACTACCACTGACACCCCTGCCACCCAGCACAAGGAGTCACACTCAGTGATGGGAGAGGAAAAAGGCATTTTCTCGCCTGTCATTCATGAGAGGTTTCAAAGGTGGACACTGGGAATGTCTGTCCCACGCCTTCGACCACATACCACAGAAGGCCTGCCTCCACACTC
>NW_006995038.1:0-610 GCF_000164805.1 Carlito syrichta
CTTACCTTCTTAGTGTCGTCTGATAGTACTTGTCTTCTCTCTGTCGTCTGATACTACTTGCCTTCCTTATGTCGTTTGATACTACTTGCCTTCTTAGTGTTGTCTGACACTACTTGCCCTGTTAGTGTCGTGTTATAATACTTGCCTTATTACTGCCGTCTGATACTACTTTCCTTGTTAGTGCCGTTTGATACTTCTTGTGTTGTTAGTGCCATCTGATACTACTTGCCTTGTTAGTGCTGTCTGATACTACTTGCCTTAATAGTGCCGTCAGATTCTACTTGCCTTATTATTGCCGTCTGATACTCCTTGGCTTAATAGCGCCGTCTGTTACTCCTTGCCTTAATAATACCGTCTGATACTCCTTGCCTTAGTAGTGCCGTCTGATACTCCTTGCTTATTAGGGCCTTCTGTCACTCCTTGCCATATTAGTGCCACCTGATACTCCTTGCCTTATTAGTGTCGTCTGATACTCCTTGTCTTATTTTTTGCGTCTGATAGCCCTTGCCTTAATAGTGTTGTCTGATACACCTTGTCTTATTAGTTCTGTCTGATACTCCTTTCCTTATTAGTGCTGCCAAATCCTACTTGCCTAATTAGTACCAACGGA
>NW_006995039.1:0-819 GCF_000164805.1 Carlito syrichta
ATTCGTGTTTAGCCCTTAGCACGACACACTGAAGTTTTTTTGGAGATGTGGGACAAGTGTAAACCAGATTCCTTATTCTTCCTTAGCAGTGGACAGTGCAGTTTCCTGTATATGAGTATTCCCATTATCCAGATTCCTACTCTCAAAACCTGATTAGTGGTTATAACTTAGGAGGAGGCTCTGTAGCTTTTTGGGATGGAGGACTCATGTAACCTAATTTCCTTATTCTTCCATAGCAATAGGTCCTGTAGTGTTCTGTATTTGAGGACCCCATTACGGAAATTCCTGCTTCATTCTCAGCAAGATGCCGAGACAATTCCTGGTGACCTAGAATTCCAGTTGATTGCTTATCAAGAGAAAGACTCCCAAAGAGTTCTTGTGGAATTCGAATTCAAGATTCCTGTTTCCCTTTTCAAACGACTCCCTAAAAATCTGGCAAAATAGAAGCCCAGATTGCTGATTAAACCTTATCAAGAGACCTGTAGATTTAGGCGAATGAGAACTCCAAGAACCGGATTCCCTTTCGGTTCTTAGGAAGATAGCCTGATTTTCCCTGTCCATGTGAATTCGAAAACTCTGTATACAAAAATGCATATGCCCAGAAGTGTCTTAGGGACGTGAACTCGGTGATTCCTGGTTTCATTTTAATAATTCGTACTAAATGTTTGGAAACTGCTAAACCCTCAGTCCCTCTCCAAATAAAAGTACAGGTGGAAATTTAAAGATTACCAGTTCATCTTAGACCAGAGTTACATCCAATACGGCAGAGATACTTTTGTTCTGGGATCTAGGCCTTAGTTGTCCCGTGTACCCTAAAGA
>NW_006995040.1:0-769 GCF_000164805.1 Carlito syrichta
GTTTCAGGAGGAAGTTTTGTTTGTTTGTTTGTTTGTTTGTTTGTTTGTTTAAGTGATCATACAAAGAAGAGAGAAAATAAGCTAAGGGAGAATGCTATTGAAAAGAGAAATGAGAAAAAGACTATAGATGCCAAGAATACAATGCATTTAAATGATATCTACTGTTTTCTGATCATATGATTTAGGATTCATACCAAGAGTCAGGATTAATTTCTCAGGATATATGACGGAGTAGAAAGAAGAAAAACTAAAACTCTGAATTAAAATACAAGGGTATAGACTTCATTTTATTTTTTTTTATTATTTATTATTTTTTATTATTTTTTATTATTATTCATTTTATTTTTATTATTATTTAGTTTTAGAAGTTTCTGTTTTCATAGAGTTTACATGACAAATACAACTCACCAGTCAAAAGTACCCCTTTACATAAAGAAATACTAAATTGAGGAAGAAAAATGTAATTATCAGAAATTTGAGGACTGTGATTTTGAAAAGCACCACAAGGAATTCTAATTAACTCTTCAGGTGACAACAGATACTTGACTTTGTAAACTGTTTCTTATGTTTCAGAATTATATATTCTACTACATGACATCCATTGTTAGATGTCTAATATGCATTAAAAAATTAACATTTTGTTATAGTTTGAATATAGTTTATCCCCACCAAAACTCATGTTGAAGCTTGGTTTCCAATATAGTGGTGTTAGAAGCGATGATTTTAAAAGTGATTGGATCTTTAAGAGGGATTAGTGCCTTCCTCTCAG
>NW_006995041.1:0-694 GCF_000164805.1 Carlito syrichta
GAGGGAAAATAGAAATTTGAAAAAGTGACATACTGCCTGCCCACTGGTGGAATTGAATATAAACTAGTAATGATATTCTTTGGGAAAGAGGCTAGTCAGGAAGACTTTATGGGGAGGGACATTAATTGAATCTTCAAATAAGTATGAATAAACTGATGCTGATTGGCAAAAAGCAATGAAAGGATGTCAGAGTCAGGCAGAAGAGCATAGGAGGCCAGCTTGCATAGAGCAGATCATTTATACGGAAAATTTTGAGCTGTGTGATGCGAATTATTATTTGAGGCAAACATTTGGTGTAAGGCTCTGAATATGAGGCTATTTAAACATTGCTGCATTTTTACTTATTAGGAAGATGCTTTCTTTCAACCAGATATTAAAGTTTGTAACAAATAGAAAAAGGGATATGGATGCTTTTGACATTCTGATTATTTCATTATTTAAGATATATGTATATATATTTTTTCTTTTCTTTTCTTTTCTTTTTTTGAGCCAGGGTCTCATTCTGTTGTCCAGGCTTGAGTGTGGTGGCATGATCACGATGATCACAGCTCATGGCAGCCTCTACCTCCTGGACTCAGGTGATCCTCCTACCTCAGCATTCTGAGTAGCTGAGACTACAGGTGTGCACCACCATGCCTGTCTAATTTTTGAATTCTTTTTTTTTTGTAGAGATGATGTTTCACTATGTTGCCCA
>NW_006995042.1:0-2047 GCF_000164805.1 Carlito syrichta
CTTTATAGTCTAGTTCTACTAAATATTCCAGAATCTGGAAAATATATTTGTGGCATGTGACAAAGGCTTAGTATCTAGAATTTCTTAAAAAGTATCACAAATTAATATGCAAGAGACCCAACCCAATGGAATTTAAACAAAAGCACACTTGCAGGAAATAAATAATATATAAATGTTAGAAGGATACTCAGCCCTATTAAGAATTAGAGCAGTGAAGATAAAAATCTAACAATGTTCCAATTCTTACTCACCAGATAGTCAAATATTAGGAAGTCATACAATACTAGGTGCAGGCAGGGGTGCAAAACACCAGAAACTCCCTTTACCACATATGATTATAAGTTGAACCAACCACTTTGGAAATTTGTTATTGTTTAGTGAATTTGAGCATGCTCATATTCTCTTATCAAGGAATTCTAATCCTATCTATATATTCTAAAGAAATTCTTATTTAAGTACACAAAGATATATAACATAAGAAAAATGTACATGGAATCTTTGTAATAGAAAACAAAGCATTCGAATGGTAATCAATAATAGGGTGAATAAACTGTGGTAAAGTCATACAGTGCAATTGTGCACAGTTTTGAAAATGAATAAGTTAGAGCTGCACCCATTGCCTTGAATAAATCACAAAAATTTAATTCTCAACCAATGGTTTTTAAATGTTGATGAGTATTGGAATTATCTGGAGAGTGCATGGGGAACACTGAGACCTTGCTTGTTGAAGTGGTACAGGGCTTGATATTTGTAATTTGATTAAGTTTTCCAGGTAATTTTGAGGCATAGAAAAGTTTGAGAACCACTGTTTTAAAACACAGTTGCAGGAGACACACATACTGTTTAGCTCACAGAAAGCTAAACAAAATATGTAAGACGAAACTGTATGTTATTTGGGTCACTTACATAAATTGTAGTACGACAAAGGTTATTTCTGAAGAGCAGGAAGGAGTAACCATTTGGAGAGGAGGCATCCAACCAAGATGTGGGTAATATTGTATTTCTCAGTATGCTGAGAAATATTATTCATATTTAATATATATTATTTTTTGCAATAAGATATATTTCAAAATGTGAACTTAAAAAGTAATAAAAGAGGAAAGGCTTATTTTGAGCCTGGATGCTCCAGTGAGCATCTGGGTATAATGTGGTATTATAAGCTGCTGACTTCTAATAGTGGTGTATACACATTGTCTTGCTTCTTCTGCTCATCAGCAGCACTATGAGAAGGAATGTTTAACCAGGAAAAAGGGAAAGTTTGTTTTCCAAGTGACTGCTTGGATTGCCCTCTGCACCCTTAAGAAGCTCTGGAGCCAGAATTTCCCTCTTATGGTAGTTTAAAGGCTGCCTGGTGTTCAGCAAGGAAGCAGTGTCTGACAGCAGTGAGCAGGAAGTGAGCACTTCCCTATGTATATCACTATGGTACTGGAAGTACCCCAGTAAAGCCAACAGGGCAGGAACAGCATCTGACACATAGCTACTAGAACTGACAGATCACACAGGTTTGAAATTAAGGTGAAGAGAGAGGGGAATCTTTATTGTCCCCAAGAAATAGAGGAAGTTGTTTCTGGGGATTCTTAGATTCTGATATATCTGGATTGGACAATAAAGATAATTCCAGAAGTGCAGGGAGGTGGGCAGGTGTGCATTGGCAGGCAGTGTACATACTTTGACTCAGAGTGAACTTCCTGTCAGGGAGACAGGAAGGTCTGCAATATACCAGCAGATCCTCATTGTGAGGAAGGTTTATGGCAGCTAATGTGTTGTTAGAGAGCTGTGCCAATCCTCCAAAGGGTCCTGGGAGGGCAGATTAAAAAAGAAACAGTCTGCAGACCAGGGCAGCTGGGGCAGGGGATGAGCCCACTTGAAAGGTTTTGGCTGCCTTTGGCTCACTTAGCAACTTGCCCTGAAGGGTCCTGCAGGTTGCTGGGGAAGGTGATGGTTGTGCTTACAGAATGATACTGTGCAAGTATGTAAGCCAGCTCCCTAACAGATTTCCAAAGAAATATGATTTCCAGGTTTCTGCTTGGGGTCTGGTGGAGAGAGC
>NW_006995043.1:0-1354 GCF_000164805.1 Carlito syrichta
ACAGGCATGAAGAGTAAGAACGCTCACATGCAAGTCACACTATGCAACTGTCCTAGCCTGCTTCAGAACAGCAGTCCCAAGTACTGCAGTGTCTTAGTTGAGCCAGAAACTGAGCAAGTCTGGAGCCACATGTCCTTCCCCTCACACCATTAGCTCCTCATGCCCCACTGCCGTTTGGACATTGTGAGACAGAACTTTTGAGAACACAGTACCCAGCCAGAAACCAGTAAAACAGAACATGTGATGTGTCGAGGTCCTTTCTTACTCATTTTCCTAGGCTCGAAGGCTTCTTTGAAATCTTGAAAGACAGATCATTTCCTTAAGGTGCTCAAAGGGCTACTTATACACAGTGTTTCCTTATGTAAGCATAAGAATTACATTTTGTGAAGTTCTGATTTTAAAAATATCATTTCATTATAAATCATACATATATTGCTTTCCCAACCAAAATTAAGATAGATTTTGCACCTTTGGAATAGGTCATCACCTCTACTGCATATTATAAAAGTTCACATAGAGAATGCAGTCCTTAGCAAGTTGAGCAATTTTCACAAGAGGTGGTTTAATAAAGTGAGAAATCACAAATTTGCAGATTGCAGAATCTAAAGGCTTAAATTTTAGTCCTAGTTTGGCTTATTATTACCTGGATATCCTCTGGCACATCAATTTTCTCATTTATAAAATAGAGATAAAAATATCTTCTGTGCCCTCGGGGTTATTGTGTAATGAGGTAGTGTAAGAAAACTGAACTGCAATTTGTAAAAAGACATGTAAATGTTATTGCTAATAGTTTTACTTTCAGACATTTTTACCCCCCAGTTTAAACTGGTATAAAATAACAATAGTCATTTTTTTCCCTAACAGTCCAGAAAGGAATCAGTGCTTTGGAGAATTTGTCATCAAACAATAACTCTGGCAGCAATGACAAAAGTATGCATGCATGTGGATATTTTAAGGGATGAAATAAGAAGCAAGGAGTGAATACCAGCAAATATAGCAAGCCAACTTTCTACATATTAGTTTAAAAAGAAAAGGTTCCAGCCCAGGTGATAGAGTAAGACACTGTCTCAAAAAACAAAAAAAAAAAGAAAAGAAAAAGAAAGAAAGAGAGAGAGAGAGAGAAGAGAAGAGAAGAGAAGAGAAGAAAAGAAAAGAAAAAAGAAAAGAAAATGGCTTAATACATTTTTTGCTCTTACTCTGTGGCCTAAGCATTCATACATTCATATATAATAAAGTATTCGTGTATATCAAACTGTACTTATTCTCTAATTTACATAGTTTTGAGTAAAAAAAGACACACACACACACACACACACACACACACACACACACACACACACACATACACTCACAC
>NW_006995044.1:0-3477 GCF_000164805.1 Carlito syrichta
ATGCAATTAAGGAAAAAATAATACCAATTCTACACAAAGTCTTCCAGAAAATGAAAGAGAAGGAAACACATCCTAACTCATTTCAAGAGACCAGCACTATCTTGATAATAAAATCAGACAAATGGTTTACAGGGTAAAAAAACTACAGACCAATATCCTTCATGGAAATAGATACAAAATTTATTTAAAACATATTATCTAATATTTTAGCTAACTTTGAACTCAACAATTATAACAATAAAATAAACATATTATGATCAAGTGGAGTTCATCCCAGAACTGCAAGTTTGGTTTTACATTTGAATCAATTTAGTCCCCATACTGACAGAATAAAAGAGAGAAAACATGTGACCATCCAAAATGATACGTAAAAAGCATTTAATACAACCAAAATCCAATTATGTTAAAAACTCTCAGCAAACTAGGAATAAAATAAAACTTCAACTTGATAAATGGCATCTATGATCAAGCTACATATAATATCATAATTAATGGTAAAAGCCTGAATGCTTTTCCCAAAGATGAGGAAAAAGACAAAGATGTCCACACCTATTGCTTCTACTCATATTGTGCTGAAGGTTCTAGCCTGTGCAACGGGGCTAGAAAAAGAAATAGATCCATATTGGAAAGAAGTATGACTCTCTAGAGTCACAGATGGCATGATAGTCTACATAGAAAAATTTCAGTAAATTCAAAAAAGAAGGCTACTAGAACTGCTAAGTGAGGTTAGCAAAGTTAGGACTACAAGGTCAATATTAAGAAACCAATTGTATGTCTACATACTAATAACAAACAATTGCAAAGTTAAATTGAAAAAGCAACAACATTACAATTGTATCAAATATATTAGATACTTAGGGATGAGTTAAACAATACCTGTATACATTTAACATTGAAAAATATTGCAAAAAAAAAATTAAGGAGATCCTAAACAAATGGAAAGATATACCTTGTTCATGGATTAGAAGACTCAATATTGTTAAGATGTCAATTATTTTCCAAATTATCTCTAGTTTCAATACAATAACTTAAATAAAAATTCTACCTGGATTTTTCTAGAAACCGACAAATTAATTCTAAAACATGTATGGCAATGCAGGGCCACAACTAGGGTAAGGTACTATCACAAACTTGATGGTGAATTCCTCTTAAATTTTCTGCCATAAATGCCTCACTTGCCTCACCCTAGCCCAGTCCTGGGAAAATGCGAAGGACCTAGAAAAGTTAAAACAAAGTTTTAAGAAAGGAAAAAGGTGGAGAATTTACTCCATTTGATTCCAAAACTAACTATAATGTGAATTATTGAGAGTGTGACTTTGTTGGGAAGATAGGCATATAGATCAATGGAACAAAGCAAAGTCCAAGAATAGATCCTCATATTAAAGGCCAATTGATTTTTGGCAAAGGATTCAAAAGAGAAAGAGTAATATTTTCAACAACTGGTGCTGGAAGAATTAAATAACTATGTGAAAAATACAATAAAAATAAACCTCAACCCTTGCTCCATATCACATATTACAAAATTTAACCACCAATACATACAACATGAATGAATCTCAAAATTATTATGCCTAGTGAAATAAGCTCAACAAAAAAAAGAGTGTACATATAGTATGATTCCATTAATATAAAATTCTAGGAAATGCAATCTCTAGTGACAGAAAGCAGGTTAGAGGTTGCCTAAGGACTAGGTAGCGACAGAAATTGATGGCACAGGACATGAAACTTGTGGGTAATACAAATGTTCATGATCGTGATTATGTTGATAGTTTCACAGTACTCCTCAGTTTGTGTATGTGTGTTTTAATGTTGATTATACTTCAAAAATAATGACAGTGTAAGCACTGGAATAAGATCACTTGGGGTCAAATCTAGAGCACTCTATATAACATACCACTCTTCCGCCATATACCCTATAACCTCCATCTCCTTTCCCCTGCCTGCTTTCAACACTTGCTATGTGCTTGCCCTTGGACTAGCCATTTGTCCTCTCTGTATATCAGTTTAATCAACTGTTAACAGCTCCCATCAGCTCTGCGCTCAACATTCCAGAGCCTGAGTCCAACTCAGCACCTCTATTTGTATTACCCTGGTCCACTCCATCACCATCTCCAGGTGAAAGCCCTAACTTTTTAACCTCTTGTTTTTTTTTTTAAATTCTTTCCCACCCCAACACCCACAGTGTATTTTCAACACAGAAGTCAGAGTGTTTCTTCTGAAACATAATTCAAGTCACATGATGCCTCCACTCAAAATGGTTCTGTAGTGACTGCAGCTCAATCAGAATAAAAGGTACAGCCCTTATAGGAGCAGATGCCACAGAATCTCCTCCAGCTCATTCTCACATGTTATCACCTTGTACTCTTGTAGGCCAATTATTAAATGTCTGCCCATAATTTCATCCCAAGGCATCACTATAATTCCTAGCCAAGTGGCTTCTGTGACTGCTTATCATCTGGGGTACAAATCCCTCCCAGAACTGTGTCATGTGAACTGAGTTAACAAAAACATAATGGTTAATAGATTCATTCTTCCTAGAGCCAATATTTGGGGAGAAGAAAAGGCATTTCATATTAAACTGAACCATTATGCTAAATTGAAAATCTCCTTTGAGGCACCTAGCTTTAATGATATAAAATTCCACAGAGAAATGCCTGACCCAGATGTAAGATTGCCCATGGGAAATGACAGAGAATCAATTTCTTAACTCCAAAAATTCTCAACCACAAGGAGAATATAAAAATCCAGAAGAGTCAAAATTGTGAGAACGATGATTTAGTGAGGACCTTTCTTTTGGAGGGGAAAAGAGAACATGGATGTGATTGGATGTGATTACACTTTCCTAAGGGTGAGAAGGGTGCCTGTTCCCTCCCTCACTGCAAGTCTTCTTGATGGGGCTTCAATAGGCCATTGAGGAGTCCCACACAAAATAGCCCAGATCTTAAACAAGGAAAATTCTTTGAATTTGATCATAAAAGCTACTTTATGCAAGCTTCCATTGGCCCTCAGAACCTGCTCATTCATTCCTTTGTGTTGTGTGAAAATTTGGGCAAATTTCCTGACTTTTCTATCTATTCTTAGCTAATAGAAAGTTCTGTCACTTTAAGTTGCAAAGTCAAGTTTTGACTCATAAATTAAAATGATCTACTTCAACATAACAACCATAAGAGTTACTTGGTTTGATGCAGAAATTTTGATCCTTAAAAGACATAAATCAACATATATCTCCCACTAAAGTAGTACTGGACTGGTTTGAAGGCAGTACTACATGAAGATAACACAGGCTTTGAATCAGGTCAATCTGAGGCTTAAAATTCCAGTTTGTCCTTATACAGTTATGATACCATAGAGCTTTTCTTAGCTTCATCATAAGTGCTTTTATATTAATAATATCTCTTTCATAAGTCACAAAATCAGAAGCAGACGTGATGACCAATAAATAAATATTAAAAGTATTTGATTTGGCTAATAAGCATA
>NW_006995045.1:0-2840 GCF_000164805.1 Carlito syrichta
TTTTTAACACCCCTCCCCCTGCTCTTATAGGACAAAATCATTTTCAATAATAATAAGTAATAATCATTGTTTTGATTCATCTTTAAGTTTTACAACAGTATATTAACAATTTAAAATGATTAAATTATCTAAATTTTGTATTTAACAAACAAAAATATTACACTTTGCAGTTCACACTGTAAGGTGTTTTAAATTTTAAACAAGAATTAAACATTCCAAGTAGCCAAAAAGAATGACAGAATGGATGTAACTCAAGTTTTTGGTTCTTTCTTTTGACAATTACTCTTTCAAATCTACTGTTTAAACAAGAAACATGGGGTATTCTAGAGGCTGGAGGCAGGAACTACTCCCATAGCAAGCTTCAATGGTTCTGAATCCTTAGAACTTATCCTGGAAAGGAGTGATTATAGCTGACTGTCTATGTGCCAGGGCTGACAGTTTAAAGGGAAGCGCTGTTAATTAATGCCCATGTAGAATACAATGCTTTTAAAAAGTAAATCTTGAGAGAGAGAGAGAGAAATAATTTGAGACCTACATGTATTTAGTAAAACTACAGCAATATTAACACCACAACAATTTTAGCCATGGTGTTAATAATAAGCAGGTTGATTTGGGGTTAGTTTATTATTGTCTTAAAATTCTTCATTATTAATCCTGTTATTGTCTGTACCGGGGCACAGAGCAGGATAGGGAAGGATTGAGAGTGAATCTGGAGGGGCAGCAGCATGGCAGCTTGCCAAGGACATCAGGTTATAAATCAAGAACTTTCCAAGTCACTCCTTGTCTGTCTTCATGAAGCTGTCAATCTTGTTGGCTTCCTATCCTTACAGATTTGTGACAGCCGTGTACTTGAGGTAAGTGCTTCAGTGGGACTTATAACAAGATAAAGGAAGGACCCATAATTCTATATCACAAATGAAAACCTTAGAATTTCTTCTCTTTTTGCTGCAGGACTACTTCCTAGAACAATGCAGCAAATGTCTTTCTGGGATCATTTTATACTACTCTTTATTCATGTACGCTTCCTTGGGTGCCTCCAACCCTTGCCCAAGTGCCTCCATTTATATGCATTTCTCTTCTCACTTCCACATGTCATGTTTTGGCTTTCTTTTCCCTGCCCCCTTCTTGGCCATCTCTGTTTCCTTCTTTCTTTACTGGACCAGACATGAATTTGTTCTGGGAACTTTTAGTAATCTATGGAAAAGGTTGTTAAAAGGTTTCATGTCAGATGTTCGGTTGCTTAGTTACTCAAAGAACCTCCTGCCAAGTTTATGTTCAGAGAATTAGACAAACCGTCCAGTCCTCACTGTTCTCATGCCTGGGCTGTATCAACTCTCCAGTTCAACTATGTCTGAGGAGATCCCCACAAAGGCACAGAAAGGCTCTGAGCCTCCCCAGAGGAATGAGGCTTGAGGGCAGAGGCTGAGGCTACATGACCTGCCCTGGAGGGGAAGCTTGGGAGGCTGACCTGAACAGAGAGGTGCAGGCATGTAGGCAGAACTCCTAAAACTGATATTCATTGTATGTTGGTGAGGAGGCTTGAGATTTTCTGGGTTTCTCTGTTTCTTCTTTTGTCCTACTTTCTGATATCTCTCAATCTCATTCCAGCTCCTAATGGTTTTCAGGGACCCTGTAGTTTTAGACTTAAAGGCTATCTAACAAATGGTACCAGGCAACCTTAGAGCAATGGCATAGGACTTATCTCTTTTTGCCAGTCTCCACAAACACACAACAAACAAAATCCCCAAAGATTCTGGATTGGGAGTTACAAATCTGGAGGAAACAAGGTTTTTACACTGGTAGGATAAATCTAGATAAAATAATCGCTGTTAATGACTACTAGGAGCTGAGGCACCAGAAACACCCCAAGGTCCAGCAAAATGTTTCCTTGCCGGACTTCAGATGTATTTATTGCCAGATGATATGCAGAAAAGTGCCAGATGATTAATCTCTTTCTGGGGATGTCAGAATCCTCTATTACGTGCACAAATCACTGGCCTTTTAACTCCCTAAAACTGTAACGCAGAGGAGATTGAAAAACTTCTGAGAAGTTTGTCACAGCATGAATAAAAATTACTGATTGGCATAGCATTGCTAGTGGTGGGGAGTGGGTGGCTGGGCGGGATCTCCTCCAAGACTCTGACTGGCTGGGAGCCAGGATTAGTCAACTGGAAATGAACAGGGAATGAGGGGAAAAGAACAAAGTCTGTTGAGGGAGACAATAAAATCTTACTGAGTTCAAATATCTCATTGTCTTATAAAAGTATTCCTTGTATTATTTGTAAATTAAACTTTAAAATGACTGACTCAATTGGGCTAGCTACTTAAATATTATTAAAGTAAGGCATATTTCTCAGATTTGCAATAATATTTGTGTAGAAAGGTTTTCAGTGTTTGGAGTAACAGACAGGATGGTTTTTGGTGATGGTTTTAACTATTGGGGACTCATTTAATTTTCAGTGGATTGAGGAGGAACCTCTCTAAACATAAGAATGACAACTTGAGTATTGGCTTTGGAGTTTTTCCTAAGAATATAAGTAAACTGAGTATGACTTGACTTTAGTCTGTCATTGTAATCAGGGTTACTAATTATACTTTGCTGTAGTTTAAACATATCTCCAAACAGCATATATACGGAAGGAAAATGATCATTTTTGTGCCTTCACTCTCATGGCCTTGGAGTAGGAATGTGGATCATGGCTCCATGGACAGACATTGGTAAAGGGTGGAGCTCTCTTATCCATGGAGAGGATGATGCTGATGAGGCTGCACTGTAGGATGATTAGTTGATACATTCAATCAGGATTAGTTCATATACACAATCTAATACAAAGAATGCC
>NW_006995046.1:0-1791 GCF_000164805.1 Carlito syrichta
AAAAAAAAAACTTAAGCATTTCTTCAACAAATAGAAGCCTATTCAAGGTTATCTATTTTCTTTTCTTTAGGGAAATACTGTGGCTTGTGTTTTTCAAGGCCTTTGTCCATTTCATCCAAGTTGTTGAATTTATCAGCAGAAAGTTATCCATGATATTCCCTTACTATCCTTTGATGTCTACAGATATGGAGTGACATCCCCTCTCTAATACCTAATAGAATGGAAATGTGTATCTTCTGTCCTTTTTTTCTTTTTCCCCTAAACACTCCAGCTAGGGCTTTATCAATTTTACTGACAACACTGAAGAACTAGGTTTTTATTTTATTTTTTCCTTATTGCTATTTTGTCTTCTATTTATTTCTGCTCTTATCTCTATTATTTCTTTCTTCAGTTTACTTTGAATTCAAGTCATTCTTCTTAATGCAGTTTCTTAAGGGGAAGTGTAAGTCATCAATCTTAAACGTTCCTACTTTTCTAATATATACATTTAATACTAAAATGTTCCTAAAAGCATAACTTTTGCTGTACCCAACAAGTTTTGATGGGCAGTATTTTCATTTTCAGCTAATTTAAAATATTTTCTAACTTTCCTTTGAATTTCTTTTGACTGATGGGTAACTTAGAATTGTGTTGTTTAGTCTTAAACTAAAATTGGGGATTTTGCCAGACACCTCTCTATCAGAGATAACATACTACATGTAGTCAGAGAACACATTTTTTACAACTTGAATCCTCTTAAATTTATTATGACCTGATTTGTGGCCAGGAACATGTCTAGAGTTAAAATTGCTGAGAGCATTTGAAGGTATATGTTGCTGAATGGTGGGTACTATACATTTCAATTAAAAATGTTAGTTAATAGTGTTGCTCTAATTATCTATATCCTTACTAATTTTTCAGGTACTTATTCAATGAATTTTTAGAGGAGTACTGAAATATGTGATTATAACTGAACTTACCTACTTCTCTAATTAGTTCCATCAGTTTTTGCTTTGTATTTGCTCTGTATTTTGAACGTCTGTTATCTTCCTCATTCCCTTTTTGTTCTTTTACAGTCTTCTTTGCCACTGGTTATTTTTTAGTTATTTCATTTTATCTCTACAAACTTATTAGAAACACCTCTTTGTTTTCCTTTTTTTAAAGATGTTGGTCTAGAGATTACATTATATATCTTTAAACTACCAGAGTCTAACTTCAAATTATACTACTTCACATAGTATAGAAAAACCTTCTAACTCTACACTTCCATTTCTTTCTTTCTAGCATTTGTTGCTATTGTTGTCATACATTTTACTTATACATATGCTGTAAACTCTACAATGCATTGTAATTATTTTTGTTTAAAGAAGTTAGTCACATTCAGGTAGTGAGTACCTGCAGTACCAGCTTCTCGAGAGGCTGAGGCAGGAGGATCACTTGAGCCCAAGAGTTTGAGGTTATCCTTGGGCAACACAGTGAGACCTCCTGTCTTTAAAAACTAATAATAATAATGTAAATATCTTTTTTGTATTCATCAGCTTTAAGGAAATATATGAGGGGAGACGCCCCCAACCCAGAATTTATTTATAAAAAATTGCATATTTATTCCTACATTTTTAAACTTCAGTCACCTTCAAAGTACTCTTGATATAATATACCTATCAAGACACTTTTTTCCACTGCTTAAAATAGTTTCTGAACTTGTCAATTTTGATGCCTTTTAGTGTTTCTGCTGTTTTTTTTCTTTCACTTCTTTCACACTGGCAAAACATTTCCCTTTGAGAACGTGTTTCATCCGAGGAAACAAAAAAA
>NW_006995047.1:0-1799 GCF_000164805.1 Carlito syrichta
AGTTTCAGGCCTCTATGCTTTAGACTCCTCCTTGAACGCTGTTCAATGCATCTCGGAACGTTCCAGGTACTGCCTTTCTGGTGAGGTTCCCTTTATCAGCCGTGGGCACTTGGTTGTCCGGAGTTTTACCTACCCACAATGCATGTCACCTCTCCTCTAGGCTCAGCTCCACCACAGCAGCCTCACTCTCCCCTGATAGGGGTCACATAGGGGCTTTCTCAGCTGCAAAGAATGTGGTCGGGTGGTTCTCAATCCAGCTTTCTTTCCCCTCTTCTGGCTGAGCTGGGAGCGAGGGGGTGGGTGATGTGGTATGTTGTAGGGGGCCAGCATGTGGGCTTTCCCAAAATACACAGAACAGGTAGAGAACCTGCCAGAAGTTGCTCTAATACATGATAAAATCACTGGTCTGCTCAGCATATGTAGACATGCTTCTAACTCTGCAGACATGAAGAGTGAGATGTCTGAGCCCCTCAATGATCAGGAGAAAATGTTCAAATGTCTTTAAAGCTGTGCTGTAGACAGGGAAACCTAAACTAACTGTATGGAAGTGATCAACTGGATGTATTGTCATGTAATACCTAGATAGCAAAATGTCCAGTATTCCATGATGCCAGGTAATTCAGGCCAATGGGATTAACTGAGTAAGAAAACAGATCTAGAGCAGCAGGAGAGATAGGGGACTCCTCAGTCATGAAAATACACATTTGATGAACAGGTCAAAAAGATCCCCTGGGTAACAGGCAGGAAGTTACATCTTTTGTGAGGTTACAGATTTCCAGCCCAGAGGTAGCAGGATTGACCTAAGAGCATTTGCTCTAGACAGGACCACACTCGTCTCAGGGCCAAGGACATCTCTGAGTCAAGATTAAGGCCCCAGATGTCAGAACTGTATCAAAGGACAGTTCGTAGAGCCCTTGACACGAGCGCAGATCATCCTTAGAAAGGAGACAAATGGACCTGGCGTTTCAACTGGGAGGAGGGCAGGGTAGTGAAAGAGGGTGAGGTAGGAGGAAAGTTAAGATCAGAAATCACCAAGGAAGGTATGTTTGAATTATACTCACCCCAAACATTATATTATAAAACTAAGAAACAATATTAAAATGTAAACAAGGTGGTTGTCGGGCCTCTTTCTCTCTCTGCCCAGTCGAACTTGCCCTTCTTACATACAGGGAATCCTTCTCTGGGGAGGATTTTCCTCCAGGGAAAAACAGTGCCACTCTCCACCACTGGAGAGGAAGATGCCAGGCCGTCACCACCCCTGCTCCCTGGCACTATGACACAGGCTGTGGGAGAGACTCAGTCCATCAGGCACTCTGGCCCAGACTCTGAGTCAGGACAGAGTCCATTTCTGGGGTATCAGCAGCATGTCTCCAGGGTCCCTGTGTGCAGAAGGCCAGCAGTGGCCCTCCACATCCATGCTTGGCACCAGCAGGGTCCTGGCCAGCATGGTGAGGCATGGGGCTGCCTGGCTTACCTTGGGGTGGCTCCATTTTCAGATTCCAGCAATTCTGTGATCTACCCAGCATCCTTTCAAAGCATCCATCTTCTGCCGCAATGGGCTGGGCACATTCTGCTGCAGATGCCCAAGAACCCCTGACAACATGCTAGAAAGCCCACCTAGCATTTACAGACAGAAACAAAATACCCTGCAGATACACATCCAATAAGAAAAATGTATCGTCCACTAGAAAGAAGGGCTGGGGACACAAACAGACCATTCACCAAAGGGGACGCCCATACGGGCAGCGAATGTCTAAAAAGACATCTCTAAGATGCATAGCTTTCAAATACAGCTGAGA
>NW_006995048.1:0-1343 GCF_000164805.1 Carlito syrichta
GGGAAAACTGAATATCCATATGCAGAAGAAGGAAAATAAATCCCTATAACAAATTGTACACAAATCCATTCAAAAAGAATTAAAGAGTTAAATGCAAGATCGAAAGCTATGAAACTACTAGAAAAAAACTTTAGGGAAACACTTCAGAACAAAGGTCTGGGCAATGAGTTTGTGTGTGAGACCTCAAAATCACAGGCAACAAAAGCAAAAACAGATTAATGGGATTACATCAAGCTAAAAAGCTTCTGCACAGCAAAAGAAACAATCAATGGACTGAAGAGACAGTTACAGAATGGAAGAAAATGATTGTAAACTATCCATCTGATGAGGGATTAACCAGGAAACATAAGAAATTAAATACTCAACTCAATACCGAAAAAAGCCCAAATAATCCAATCTTTAAACGGCAAAATGATCTGAACAAACATTGCTCAAAAGAAGATATACAACAGATATATGAAAAAATGCTCAGCAACACAAATTATCAGGGAAATACAAATTAAAACCACAATGAGATGTTATCTCAAACCAGTTAAAATGGCTGTTATCAAAAAGACCAAGAAAATTGCTGGCAAAGATGTGGAGAAAAGGGAACAGGAGAACTTTCATACAGTGTTGATGGGAATATAAACTAATACAGTCATTATGGAAAACAGTATGGAGGTTCTTCAAATAACTAAAATTAGAAATATTGTATGATTCAGCAATCTCACCGATAGGCATATATCCAAAAGAAAGGAAATCAGTATGCTGAAGAGATACCTGACCCCCATGTTTACTGCAGCACTATTCACAATAGCCAAGATATGGATTCCATGTAAGTATCCATCAACGGATGACTGACTGAATAAAGAAAGTGTCACATATATACAATGGCATAGTTTTCAGTCATTAAAAAGAATAAAAATCTTGTCATTTGCAGCAACATGGATGGAGCTGGAGATCATTATATTAAGTGAAATAAGCCAGGGACAGAAAGACAAATACTGCATGTCATCACTCATATGTGGGAACTAAAAGAAGTGGATGTCGTGAAGACAGAGAGCTGATTGGTAGTTACTCGAGGCTAGGAAGGATAAAGGGAAAGTGGAGGATGAAAACGTGTAATTAATGGGTACAAAAATGCAATTAGAAATGAGGAATAAGCTCTAGTGTTCGATAGCACAGTAAAGTGACTTCAGTTAACAATAATTTATTGTATATTTCAAAGAGGAGATTTGGAATCAACAAAGGAACCAAGGGCATATATTGGGGAAAAGACGGTCTCGTCAATAATTAGTACTGGGAAAACTGAATATCCATATGCAGAAGAAGGAAAATAAATCCCTATAACAAATTGTACA
>NW_006995049.1:0-1166 GCF_000164805.1 Carlito syrichta
AGAGAATTTTAGTACTTGAAAGGGAATTCCATATATGTTTTTTTAATCTATAAAATAATGATGTCAACCTGAATTTGGATCTGAAATTAACCTGGTAATGTCTATGTAAATTCTAAACTGATGTAGAGGGTATCCATTGTTGCTAGAAGCTTGACTGTGCTTTCAAATATTTGTGCATCATATTTTTATTCCATATCCAGTATTGGGTTATATATTTTCTGGTTTTGCTAATATGTTTATATGTATATAAACACTCTCAATAGATCAATAATATATAACACTCTCATTCTGTCATTTCTATTTATTCATGATGTCTCTGGGAGGCAACATATCAGTATAGTTAAGCATGTTAGCTCTGAGTAAGCTAGCCCTTAATACAAATGCCTTCTCTTCCACTTGTTAGTCACATAAACTTAGATAATGAGATTATTATAATAATAATTACTATAGGAATGTTGTGAGGATTAAATGACAAAATTCTTAGTGTCTAAACTATGGGAATCCTCAACAATATTAGCTTCTGTTGTTACTATTACTTTGTTATTATGAATCAGTCAGTTCCCACAGGTGCAAAAGAGAAAAGACTTATTCATAAAACTTAAATCTATAAAAAGAGCTGCTTTGGACAAATTAGTAAGTGATTAATAAATTGACCATAATGTTTAGGAAAGAAAAAATGTGGAAATAAAAAGAAATAACACGGTAGCAAATATCTCCATTCTATTACTCATGCACAATTTAGGCCATAAGTATCATTTTGTGATTTTTCTATACATTAAGAAAAAGGATGGAGAAAAAACCTTGTGTTTGATTTTTTAAATTCTCTTCTTAAGAACAGGATGATTGATTTTTCTATAAAATTAACTTTTAAATTAAAAATCAAATATTAATAATATTTATGAGATTTTTGCAAGATTTGTAGAAAAGAATTTTCTGTAAGTATGAGTAATGAGAGATGCTATAACTTTACAACTCATTTGGAATCAGTAAATAATCCTGTTTATTTCTCCTCTTCCACTTTTATTAAAAAGCCACTTTTATTATGTATTATGTATTCTTCCACTTTTATTAAAAAGCCACTTTTATTATGTATCTAGTTTATGCTGCCTTTGAAAAGTAAAAATAATGAAAAGGGTATCATAGAGAATTTTAGTACTTGAAAGGGA
>NW_006995050.1:0-1139 GCF_000164805.1 Carlito syrichta
CCTCAGCCTTCCAAGTAAGTGGAGCCACAGGCATAAGCTGCCATGTCTGGCTAAGTTTTGATTTATTGCAGAGACGAGGTTACGCCATGTTGCTCAGGCTAGTCTTGAACCGCTGAGCTCAGACAGTCTTCTCACCTCCGCTTCCCAAAGTGCTGGGATTACAGACTTGAGCCACCATGTTTGGCATAAGAACATATTTTAAAGAAATTATGTTATGTTGTTGTTCTTAGATGTTCAGTTTACATTTTATGGACCTATAATATAAAAAAAATCAGTTTCAAAATGTAAAGGTATAACAAATATATTAGATGCTTCTGTATCAAAAACTGTGATCATAATAAAAAAATTAAGGTTATATGGTGTGAGATAAATATGTTCAACCCTACAGTAGGTCTTAATAAGCAGCAGAGTTAGTAACTTGCAGGCTAATTTTATTTCAAACTTCACAAATTTCCATGTTTTTGTATTATAGTAAAAAATATATTTTCATTGATTTGCTTTCTTGTGCTTTATGTTCAGAACTGAGTTGTTTGGAAGTGGATATGCCTATTGAAAAACCTTCATAAAATATTCTTACACATTTGTATTATTAGAGCAATCAGAAGTTATGCTCTTCCTTAAAATAACTACTTTATTACCACTTCTAATAAAAAGTTTGAAATGAAAGGAGATGTCTTAAAGAAAAGATGTCTGATTCACATACAACTACAGGGCACACAAAACAACAAAATTCTCTAAGTTTGACATAGTGTGTTTTGAACTTCATTCATACCTTTCAAACAAATTTAATATCTAGCAAATTCTACATTAGGAAAAATCTACTGATAACAGTTATAGTCTCTTTAAAACAGAGTTTCATGACAGGTAGAGAATTATCAATGAATTTTCAGCAGATTGTGAACATCTGTTTAATAGTAAAGACTTAAAAATTAACTTAAAAAAGACAAGTATTTCTAAGGTCTCGGATGAAAATAATTTTGTGAAGATTATTTATTTATTTATTTATTTATTTATTTATTTATTTATTTATTTATTTATTTTTGAGTTGGAGTCTCACTCTGTCACCCAGACTGGAGTGCAGTGGCTGCTTCCGGCCACCACTGGGCTGGTTCCGGCGATCCTTCTGCCTCAGCCTTCCA
>NW_006995051.1:0-1174 GCF_000164805.1 Carlito syrichta
AGGCCTGACAATAGCTGCTTACTTTTTCACTTGCCCAGAAAAAAATAATAAATATTTCTGGGTGTGGAGAAAAAAGTCTGTTTACTTTATGTTCCTATCATTAAGACATTCACATCTCAACAACAACCTAGGAAAGGCAAGCTGGAAAAGCACTTTGGGGACTGTACAATAACAATAACAACAGCAGTATTGATAATAACTTAATTTCAGCGACAGTAGATCCTGTATTTCAAATTATCAGCCGGCTGTGTTTTAAAACAATTGTACAGTGACAAATTTGAAAATGTGTTTTTAAAAAATATTGTACTGCTGAAGGTTAAACTATATCCATCTTGAGAGCAAAAAGATTATTGACTGTAATTGAAAGCAGAGAGCAAGCTATCCTGCTTCTTTATGTGCAATTTCTCATTTTGTAAACAACGTGGCTCTAACTCTATAAATGAATTAGGTAGCATCTACACAGTAGAAAAACAGCTAGTTGAAAAATTGTTAATTGAGCCAAATGATATTTAAAAACACAACGTATTGCCAAAAAATTAAAGGATACATTTTATTTCATGGACCTGTTCCATGTTCTTGATCATTTTCCTGATGATTTATCACATTTGGCTCTTCCTATGGCTAAAAATTGCCTCCTTTTTGTCTGGAGTATGTATTTGCATCATGCAAAGATATCATTTGACTCTGATGATTTTATCTTTCCAAAGTATTTTAGAAGATTAATTTGATAGAATACTGAGCCACATGCGGGCCATGTTGATGAGACCCATGTGCATATAAGAACATTTTAAGCCAAAAAATTTGGAAAACTGGACCCCAAAGAAAGTGTGCATGTTGATTTCAACTGTGTGAAAGTATTATACACGTTAGCAGAAAATGAAACTTAAATTGGAGGATAATAGTCTAATATATTCACTAAGGGTATGTGTGTGTGTGTGTGTGTGTGTGTGTGTGTGTGTGTAAAGTTTGTTTTATAACAATTTAAATAAAAATGATCCCAGAAGAAAAACTGCCAAGACAACACTTGTTTTAAAATGAAGTTCTGTACTCTAAGAACATGCATATGCAGCCAAAACAATTTATTACTAGGGGTGGATTAGGGATTTAGTGGTATTATTCTTAAGAAAAAAAAAACAACAACAGCACAAGATTAATATTTTAAAAGTTTACTTAG
>NW_006995052.1:0-981 GCF_000164805.1 Carlito syrichta
CACCACCATGTCCTGTTAATTTTTTTATTTTATTTTTTGTAGAGACCAGGTCTAGCTATGTTGCCCAGGCCTCCCAAAGTTCTGGAATTATAGGCATGAGCCATTGTGCCCAGCAATCAATTTTTTTTTTTAAGAGACAGGGTCTTGCTCTGTTACCCAGGTTGGAGTTTAGGCTGGCACGATCACGGCCCACTGCAGACTCCAACTCCTAGGTTCAAGTGATCCTGCTCCCTAAACCTTCCGAGTAGCTGGGACTACAGACTATAAGCACCATCACACTCAGCTATTTTTAAGTTTTCTTGTAGAGATGGGTCTTACTATGTTGCCCAGGCTAGGATGCCCATCACTTTCGAATCCGAGAGCTTCCCTACTTACTTTGTCTCCTGAGACTGAGACGGTGAAGTTGCCCATCTGCATCTTATAATCACACTTGCTAAACTGAATTTTCATCAACCCTTCAAAACACCATCGGAGAAAGGACACCTTGGATATCCACGTGGGCACTGAAGACAGCAAAAGCCACATTATTCACACGAGCTCACCCACCTGCAAAAGGGTGCCACCCACTCTCTGGGATGTGCTCCAGCCCAGGGGAAGCAAGTCCCCTGAGGCGGGAAGAGGGGGAAGAGAGGTGGACAACGGGCAGAGGAGTAGCTGAGGACATGGGCCGGGGCCGAGGGAACTGAGAGGCGGCGAGTCCCCCTCACACTTGATCTGTAACAATCCCAGAGAGTAACTGAGTGATATGCACACACGCTCAGCTTCCCAGAGCCTGCAGCCCTGCACTGGAGAGGACGGGGTCTGTGCTCTGATCCTGTGCAGGTGTCAGGGTATGGGGGGAGCTCTGCCCGGGTGCGTCAAGCGAGGCCCGTGGAAGGTGGGGCCTGGCATCCCAGAGACAGCTAGGGCACCCGTTCGGAGGAGCGGGGGTAGAGGGGGCTGGGGCTTCAAACTCCAAGGGCTGGGGGCTGCAGGGAAGGA
>NW_006995053.1:0-972 GCF_000164805.1 Carlito syrichta
CTGGCTCTAAAAGACATAGCCTCTGTTATGTGGCACATAATGAAAATTCAGATCCTCAAAGTGGCTACAAGGTCAGTCCAAAAATACCGTTTAACTGCAGATTGGCACAACTAGGGAAGTCCAAGGGCTTAGGGTATCTGGGAGGGGTTGACACACGAGCTGACAGGCATGGCACACCAGGCGTCTGGAGGGCCAGGGAAGGGGCATTACGGAGTGGGTCTGAGTGCTCTGGTGATCTGCTGAGCACGCCCAAGCATGTTAGTGGTCCTCAAAGATCCCTCATGTGTCAGCCACCCAGGGCCAATATTTTTAAGCAACTTGTTAGATGTTTGCTAATCAAATCATCGTCTTCAGTGTGAAGTTGAATCGTATTAATCATGAATGTTCTTCTCAGCACAGATGATCTATTTTATATGCTCCCTGTCGCTGGTGGCGTGAAGGTGACAGCTTTCAATTTAGAAATCGCACGAAGTTGTGATTCACGTTACAGTGGGCCGTGCATCGTGTGGGCCAGTCTTCTGGAAGACAGGATTTGGCAGCAGTGGGTAAATGAGCAAAACTGAGCACAGGGTTCCAGTAGGTCACATACTCCCTCCTGGAGGACGTGGAACCATGTGGGGAACGCAGACTGCATGCGCTGCCCACAGGGTGGGCTGTGGACCTCGCCCCCCATGGACAGTCATGGAGTTAGGAACAGGGCAGACCCAGTTCTGGGGGGCCTGCAGCTAAGGTACATCAGGAGCCTCTTCAAGAAAAAGAACTCAATATGACAACTCAGGTCCACACCCATGAGCACAAGTCTCTGATACTTTGGCCTCTCAAACTTCCTAGCAAATCCACCTCCAGGCGGGAGCATCAGAGGCAGCTCTGGAATGGGAGCCCTGGGAAGAAAGCTCTTGTCCCTGTGACAGAGCCACTACAAAATCTGTTGTGTTTATTGCCCTGTGCTATAGAGAACTTTCTTCCATCTCC
>NW_006995054.1:0-1610 GCF_000164805.1 Carlito syrichta
AAACTATTAGATTTCATGATAATCAAAACACCCAAGCAAACAAACAAACAAACAAAAAACATTTCTATCAGGCATAAAATTTTGAGGGTCTAGAGATTACCTCTCAATAGCCAAGATTAGACCAGACATCTCTTTGGATAAGGTTAATTATTTAATGCATAGAAGAATTATCAGTTTAAAACAATGTAATTTGCTGTACATTTATTCTCATGCTAAATACATGCATAATTTTATACCAGATAAGAAAATAAAAGTGAAGAAAAATAAAACCCTGTCTTTTTTATGGTGGAATCAGAGGACTTAGAATTTTAAAATCAATGACAAAGTCTTCAGATAATTTTCAATAATTAGAGGTATCCTGGAGACTTCTTCATGTTTTTTCCTCCCCCTAACTTTAACTATAGCAGCTCTTCTATTTCCCCCTGTATTTAACTATATGAATGCCAAATCTACACCACCAAACATAACTTCTCTCTGAAACAACAATCTGGAATTTTCAAATTACTCTTACATTTTATGTTTCTTATTAGGTTTTTGGATAAGATTAAGCTTGAAACAAAGTATTTCATGATAAAGATACATAAATAAATTTTTAAAGTTTAATAAAATTTTAAAAGCAAAAACATTTGGAAGCCAATTATATATGTCAGAATTCCGATTTCAAAAAGATGAAGACAGAGCAAAAGTGAATTGTCAATGCCATGCAGTTAAAAGTCTTTTCTTATCAATTCTCATGTTTAGATTAGAATATATATATATTCATCAACTACTGTATTTCTTAAATATATTTACTTATACTTACATATATATTTTGTCAGAATGGGCTCCTAAGTCATATTTATGCTTTTTCCAATTCATTCCATCATTTAGTAAAGAAATGTAGTAAATATTTACCATTTTTTAACAAACTCTATTAGACCCAAGGAATTGAGTGATAAATATACTCTGTTTCTACCCTTGAAGTACCTACAAAATGTCATGGTAAACTACATATGAAAACAGATAATTACATATCAAATTATTAAGAACTATCATCATACACAAAAGTCAACTCTA
Source organism: Carlito syrichta (assembly GCF_000164805.1). Classification (NCBI taxonomy): domain Eukaryota; kingdom Metazoa; phylum Chordata; class Mammalia; order Primates; family Tarsiidae; genus Carlito; species Carlito syrichta. The sequence goes on from NW_006995054.1 coordinate 1,057, forward strand.
AATGGATCAAAGAACTAAACATAAACCCTCAAACTATAAGAACCTTACAAAATGCAGGAAATTAGAACTGGCAACCAATTCCTGATTAAAACTCCAAGTGCCCATGCCATAAGCGATAATAAAATAGACAAGTAGGACCTCATCAAATTGACAAGCTTCTGCAAAGCTGAAGAAACCATCAAGAGAGCAAAGAGACAGACCATGGACTAGAAAAAAATATTTGCCAACTGTTTGTCTGACAAAGACCTAACATCTATGATGTACAAAGGAACTCAAACATGTTGAAAAGAAAAAAACAAACAGCCTATTGCAAAGTGGGCTAAAGATATGAATAGGCACTTCTCAAAAGAAGACATATGAGCAGCCAAGAGATACATGAAAAAAAATGCTCAGCCTCATTTGTCATCAAAGAAATGCAAATAAAATCCATGCTGAGATACCACCTAGCTCCAGTCAGGATGGTCATCATCTATAACTCAAAAAACAACAGATGTTGGAGAGAATGCAGGGAAAAGGGAACACTTCTACATTGTTGGTGGGAGTGTAAACTAGTA
>NW_006995055.1:0-1041 GCF_000164805.1 Carlito syrichta
AAGTAGGTGCTAGATATTTAGCCATAATTATTGACCAATTTCTCAAGTATGAAGAAAGCATTAAAATTATGATAAAATAATAAGTCTAAATCCTCCAAACTAGCCTACTTCTAGTTGTATTCCCATAACATACACACTCTGTCATACACACACACACACACACACACACACACACACACACACACACACACACACACCCCATTCAAAATCCTCAGCTATCAATGTATTTTATAGTACTTAAGTACTTATCTATTCTTCAAGGAATTTTCTACAGTTTTTCTTATCCAAGCCACACAATAGCCTTGTGAGGCAGGAAAGAAAAGAAACCTTGTTATCATTTTACTGATTGGGAAAGAGAGATTCAGGAATATTAAATTATTGCACTGGATCACATGGCAAGTAAGTGGCAGAGCCAGTATGTCAGCTCAGGTCACCTGAGTGTGTTTTGTGTCACACTATGAAGAGAAAGAAATAGATTTGTATACTGGGATACAATTAGAATCAATTAGAATACAATTAGAATCAGGGAGCACTACTGAAATTTCCAAAATCTGATGAGGTGTGGGGTTGTCAGGTAGTCGTGTGGCTCTTGAGCCAGTCAACTCTGCCATGATGCAGGGGGCTAGTTTACCACATGTCATCATGACCAGCCCTTAAGCATCTTTTTACACTTGGCGATATTCTAAATGTTCTATGAAGCAAGTTGGTCATAGCCTTTTTCCTCCAATGCTTATATGATAGTAACTCAAGCAATATAACTCAATGCAATGCAATTATCTGGTAGGGGGTGGAGAGACTCTTACTGAGTACGTAAGATTGACAGGCTAAGTAATGACCAACTGTGACTCCAGAGGAATTTTAAAAATCTTATCAAGCATCCTTCTCTCATATTATCAACTTCGGTGCCCTGGATTAGTGGATTTCATTTTGACCAATATAATATAGGGGCCAGTTTTGATAGAATAAGCAGTTTGGGGTGTTTTTCTTCTCCAGCAATTTAGAGCAAATTTAGTTTAGCAGGCAATAAAATATCTTTAGGAC
>NW_006995056.1:0-867 GCF_000164805.1 Carlito syrichta
AGTAAGGTAGTCTTTTAGAAAGGTTTCCTTCAAATGCTCATAGTGAATCAGACCTTAAGCAGAATTCCTGAAGTGTTTTGGTCACTTGGATTTCTATTGTCCTTTACTGATATACCGAGTGACGAAGTGCTCTAAAGGACAAACCCTGTGACTTAGCGCTTTCAAGGAAAGCCACTTGTCAGTGAGGTATGAAATCATACAAGCTAGTAACTCACCACAAATCAGCACAGTCATCCCAACAGCCCTGCTCCTGAGCTAGGATGCCTTCTTACTCTGTTTTTGGCTGCCTTATGTGTCTTTTCTCCATTCCTATCCTATTTGGTTTTCTTTTTTTAAGAACTTTTTTAAATTTAGGTTTTCTTTTTAAATATATTTGCTTTGAGAACTGTATAATACCTCTTGAGATAGTTGGAATCATCTGTGTTAGCATCAAATCAACAGTCAGAAATCATCGATCTAGGGAATAGAGCCAATAAGTCATTGGCTTGGCCTTTTTGTCCCTCAGCCAGCCTTCCACAAAGGATGGATCCTCTTGTGCTCTGGGTTGTGGTTTAGAAAATAGAGGCACTTTAGTAATATTTATTATAAATTAATAATGAAAAGTAGCTAAAATTTTCAAGGAAAGATATATAGTAGTATATGTTTTGTGAATAACTGTCACTATATATTACATACTGGTATTCACAGACTTTAATTAGGTGCTTTTATTCATATAGACTCAGTTTTTTAAAATAAAAATTAGGTAGTCTTGCATAACAGCCTTCTAGTCAGTCACAGGCCACATCTACTACAGTGGTCCCATGAGATTGTAATACCGTATTTTTACTGTACTTTTTATATGTTTAGATATGCTTAGATGCACAGATA
>NW_006995057.1:0-1564 GCF_000164805.1 Carlito syrichta
AATCCTGGTGCTTATATAGCCCCAAGATCAAGCTGATTGGCTAGCATTAACTGTGAGCTGATGATTGGTTGGCACTAGCTGGGCTGATTGGTCAGTACTAAGAATCAATCAACTGGAGGTACAGGCCTAGTAGTGAACTGATTGGTTGTCATTTATCAGTGAACTCATTGGTTTGTTTTCCTATTCCGGCAGTGAGTGTTTTTGGTCTAGTCTGAAGGGCTTGTAGGGAGTTTGTTTACTGACATGAGTGTAAGTTAGTCTGACAAGCCTGCATGACATTTGTTACTTTGTTACCAGCGACCTGCCCTGTGTGTCTGCCTATTTGTTTTCTAGCTACCTCCACTCTCAAAATCATTCTGAAAAGGATGGATGGGTGGATTGAATGGATAGATGGAAGGATGGATGGATAGATAGAGATCTATATATATAAATATGGAAGGTGTAATGTTTTGTTTTAAAATTTTTCTGTACAGTCTTGTGTATTCTCCCTCCCACTACCTGGGATGTACCTTACCTAGTCAATGTCTGGATAAGAAATAAAAAACATGGCTGGGCACGGTGGCTCAGCCCGTAACCCCAGCACTTTGGGAGGCTGAGATGAGAGGATTTCCTGAGCCTGGGGGTTCAAGACCAGCCTGGGAAACTTGGTGAGACCTCGTCTCTACAATAAATAGAAAAATAAGCTGGGCATGGTAGTGCATGCCTGTAGTTCCAGCTTGGAGTACTGAGGCGAAAGGATCGCCTAAGCCCAGCAGGTCGAGGCTGTGGTGGCTGTGAGCGTGCCACTGCGCTCCATCCTGGGTGACAGAGTGAGACTCCAACTCAAAAAAAAAAAAAAGATATATAAAACAATAAAGGCCTAAATGGGGGAAACAATACAAAGGGATTGGATATAAGCCAATGTGAACAAATCAACAGGAATTACCAACTGTCTTAAGAGGGTGAGAGAAAAGAAAGGGACATTTAGACTGTGGCTGAGAACTGTGGTGACATTTAGAAAAAATAAATGATTTTGGTGTCAGGTAGATGATTATTATACCAATTGCATTCTTAGAACCATTAGAACAGTAGCTAAAACTGTGAAACTGAAGTCTGGAAGAGCAGTTGCGGTCTGTAAAGGATGTGTGTTATAGCCCATGGAGACTTAGATCATGAAGGTAGAGATTTGATTTCATTCACTTAGTGGGAATTGGATGCATACAAAAAACAGAAAGATGACTTAAGACCCTGAATAATACCATTGTGTATGGAGGGGAGTAGAACGAAAAGACGAAAGAGACAGGAAAAGATTCATCTGAGGGATGAGGAAACTAGGACAGAGTTTGAAGAAGGAAAGAGAAAGTGACTGTATAAAATACCTCAAGAACATTAAAGATGAAGACAGGTCATTGCATTAGGCAACTAGCTCACTAATTATTGCATTAGGGAACTAGCTCACTATTGATATTTGAGACACCATTTCAAGCGCAATTACAAGAGATAAATAGGTAAAGAAAGGGGAGCCATCAAGTGCTGTTTACTCTTTCAGAAAGTTTTCTGGTGAGGGGAAGTTTACAAAGTCTTT
>NW_006995058.1:0-799 GCF_000164805.1 Carlito syrichta
ATTTGTTTTGAGTAAACCAAAAAGATATGCAAGTCTCACATGTAACAAAATAGCACATGGACTCATAAATTTATACAAATAATTAAATACCTGAAGAGATGATTTACATCCATTCTAGACCAATGTGGGCTGAATATGACTCCTTAACATTCAAAGACCAGGCTTTGGTCAGTAGCACAGCTGGCCAGACAAACTTTAAGAAAGTCAAAAAGCCCAATGTCAGATACTTTTCTGTGTAGAAAACGGACTTAGTCTTTACTTGTCTTTAAAAGTATTTGCACTGTCATTTTTATTAAGTATTTCATGAACATGGATCGGTTGTCCTTTTATGCATCACAATATATGACTTTTCCCAAACCTTTTTTCCTTTCTTTCCAAACAAGATTTGCAAAACTATAACCTACTACCCAGGTTCTGCTTCCTGTTGTATGGATATGTTGTATGGACAGTTTTGTTGAAATTGAGCCAATGCATTTCAGATGATCACACTCAGGGTGGTCTGTCTGCTGCTTTCACTTTCCAAACATCCGTGACTATATGAAATTGTTTTGTGTTGTGCTAGGAGCACCTTCTGCCCAAATACCTGTGGCTTCCCTACTTCATCTCATCCTTCAACAGCTGTTTGGGATTCTCTCCTACAGTCATTGCCACCTTTACTTATAAGAAAAATCTTCACTGTTTGCATATTCTTTCTTCTAATCCTGCTTGATTCAACAGAAAAGCATGAGTTTTATCTTTTTCATCTTTGTATTGTTAGTAGACTATAAACACAAACTGGAGTATATTACAAGAATACACA
>NW_006995059.1:0-830 GCF_000164805.1 Carlito syrichta
AAGACGAATCCACAATTACTGTAGCCTGGCTGTTTGACTGCTGGCTATGCTGACGAGCAACTGTGCCACAGCAGGCAAGCCAGTCGAACTCTCTGAATCTGTTTTCTCATCTGAAAATATATGAGCATACTGATTCTTAATTTGCATAATTTTGTGAGGATTAAAATTAAAATGTTGAAAACACCAGGTTTCCTATTATGTTTTATTATAGTCGGTCTTATGATACGGCATCTTTAGCAAGCCAACTCTATGAAACTATGTGTTGTTTTTAGCAATAGCACAGCAAGCTGCTGTGGTTCAGCAACATCCTAAATATTCGTATGTAAATCTATGAGACTGTTTTCCTCTTGTGCCATATGGAGACTGTCTCATGACTTTTAAGTCATTTGCAGATGGCATTAAAAACGAGACTATGATTTTACTTTACAGTTTAATTTAGCTCCTGAGACTCTTCTCACTTAGCCTTCACATTAGTAATTTAGGCATTCCTAAATATGTTTGCTAAACAAATTTGAGAACGGCATGAAATGGCATTGCCCCAGGCAAAACCTTTGATTGATATTTCCATTGTGCTGATTTTCCCTTATTTAACTCAATAGCCTTTTGTTCATATGGTGGTAGTCTTTGTGATGAGAAATGAAATTTTAAAAATATGATGACAATCCTGTGAGGCAACAAATATCTCCCTATAGATAGATAGATGGATAGATAGATAGATAGATAGATAGATAGATAGATAGATAGATAGATAATTTTTTCCAAAGAGTTAGATTGGCATAAGTTTTTGACAAAATATACATAGACTTCTACATAGTCCATCCACTGTCCAG
>NW_006995060.1:0-1235 GCF_000164805.1 Carlito syrichta
ACATCACGCTGACTCGGGTCACTCTGCTAGACATTTGTTCCCCACTATGGCAGCACCTCGGAATCACCAGAGATTCCCATGCACCTGGTGGGGGCTGGCACGGGTGCTGGAAAGTTGCGGGTGCTCCTCACGGCAGCCAGGCCAGGTCTACTGCTCTCTGCTCCACGTGGTGTAGTTCACAGGACCGTGGTATCAAGTCCTTATGCTAACAGCGCAGATTCCTGTCATCATCTGTGTATTTGTGCAGCTGGAGCAAGAAGGGATGAGGTAAGTTTTAAATGGCACCTACAGTGTCGCAGTTCAACGCACCCACAGGTCATGTGAGAATTCAACACATTCACAGGGCAGTGTTTATCCTGACCAAGTGTCATGTTCTCTAGTCCTTTCTATTCTGCTCCATTCGAACTCCTGCTAACCAGCAACTGAGTCGTCAGACCAGGACACAGATGGGCACGGTAGGGCGGAGGTGTGAAACCCCACACTTTTACTCAGACACCATATTCTTGCTGCTTTGTGGCCTCCTATTGTCCACAGTGGATCCTGTGACCCCAAGGAAATGTTTGACAAGCATGTTTTCTTGGCAAAGACAAAGAAATGCCCAAAATACCCATAGAACAGCACAAGGCTATGTCTTAGTGGTTATAAAAGCTAGATCCCATCTGCTCATTGAGAAAGAGATGCATATGCTTGTGTGTGTGGCACCTCCCGCTTTTGTGTTCCCTATAAAAAGGTAGCCTTGGTGAAGGACAATTTACCTGAGAACTTTGATCTGTCTCCCAGGCTGTGCCTAGAACTGAGCACTCCATGGCAGGTACAGAGAACAGGACTCCCGGTGTGACCTGGGGGTGGCAGCTTGTTCAGCTGGAAGAGGCCTCATAGTGAGGACAGATTTGGCTGTCACCTCCTCTGACACTGTGGACTAGACTGATTGCCATCCGATGCACAATTAAGGGGCCTTGCTCCTGGCTGTGAAGCAAATCCACGACATTTTCTGATGTATGTGTATGTCCTCCATAAGTGCCAACTTTGGGTGGGAGCAATGGTCACACCAACCCTCGTTTGCAGGGCTCCAAGCGGTTGGACCACAGCACACTCTGCACCCCACCCCCCGGGGCCCAGGTCAACAGAGAGTCTGCAGCCTCAAATCCAGATGGCAGAGGGTCAAGACTCTGGTAGCCTTTCTGGATTCTGAATCTTGACATATCGACTCTGAGAAAGTAAATGGGAAAGGCAGT
>NW_006995061.1:0-1128 GCF_000164805.1 Carlito syrichta
CAGTATGTGTGGTGAACAGAATCTTTAAAATGGCCTCTACAAGATGTCCTGCTCATGATTCCATGATCTACCATGAGGTAGATTTTGAACCTCATCATACCACATGAGCTCTTCTAAGTAGAGCTGCTGGTAGAAGAATGAAAAGACAGAGAGATTTGAAACATGAGAAATATTCAAGGACCAATGGTTGGTTTGAAGATAAAGGGAGTCATGTGAGAGGGACTGTGGGGCTGTCTAGGAGTAGTGAGTGGCCCTCAGTTGTCAGTCATCAAGGAAAAGGAGGACTACGCCTATAAGTGCAAAAAACTAGATTCTACCAGCGGTCTGAATTAGTCTGTATTATGGGATAAATTGTGTCTCCCCCAAATTTATATATTGAAGTCCTAACCCTCAGGACTTCAGGATGTGGCTCTATTTAGAGATGGACTCTTTAAAGGGGTAATTAAACTAACATGAGGTCATTAGTGTGGGCCCTAATTCGATATGATCTTCTTATAAGAAGAGATTAGGATACAGACATATACAGAGGGAAGATTATGTGAAGATATAGGGAGGAGACAGCTATCAACAAGTCAAAGAGGCCTCAGAAAAAAAATCAGTTGGGTTGACACCTTGAACATGGACTTCTAGGACCTCCAGAACCATGAGAAATACATTTTTGTTGCTTAAGTCTTCCAGGTTGTGAAACTTTGTTAGCTGGGAAGTGGCTTTCTCCCCAACCAGGCTGACCCCAAGGTTTTAGTCTTGGGTGACTATATGCTTTTCTGACCTACAGACCTGTGAAATAGTACATGAGTGTTTTAAGCTAATAAATTCATGTTGATCTGTTAGGCAGCAATAGAAAACTAAAACAATATCTTAAATTATTAATTTATGAATGTATCATTTAAATATTTTAGACTTATATTTTAAGGTTTTGCTTTGAAATCTTGAAAATGTCAATAAAAGTATTATTTACTTAGGGCAGAAATTCATCTGGTTTTAGAATTAATATACTTTTTCAAATTCAAATATATGTTGACATTTTTCTCCAGGATGTGAACAAAGAAAATACCCACCGAATCATACACTCTTTACTGCTGTAGGCCAAATTTATGCTCAGACTTCTTTTTTTTGAGCTAGATTCTC
>NW_006995062.1:0-912 GCF_000164805.1 Carlito syrichta
AAACGAAAACCAATATCCTGCATACATGTAAATACAAAATCAACAAAGTACATAGTGAAAAAAATATATCAATACATAAAATAATATTAATACATCATGACCTAGTAGGGTTTATCTCAGGAATGCAAGACTGGTTCAACATTCTAAAGTCAAACAATGTAATTTATTAACAGAATAAAGAAAAAAAGAGATTACTATAAAAGATTAAAAATCATTTGATGAAATTCAGCATACAATTCCCTCATGATGAATGATTTTAATAATTTGATATGATTATTTTTATATGAATATTTTTGTATCTTCTTTGATAAGGTGCCTATTCGGATATTTTACCCATTTCTTTATTGGGTTATTTTCCTATAGTTAGTCTGAGTTCTTTGATACTGTGAGTACAAATGCTTTATAAGATATGTGTTTTGAAAATATCTTCTCCCAGATTGTGAATTGTCTTTTCATTATCTTAACAATGTCATTTGCAGAGCAAAAGATTAAAAATTATAATTTATCAAATTTTTTCTCTCACATATCATGCTTTTGGTATTGTAAAACTCATCACCAAACTTAAAGTTACATAGATTGCCTCTCATTTTTTTCTAGAAATGTTACAGTATTACATTTTATATTTAGGCCTATGAATTTTGAGCTAATTTTTGTGAAAGGTATTAAGTATCTAAATAGATTCTTTTTTTTTTTAAAAAAAAAAAGGACATTTAATTGCTCTAGCACCATTTATTGAAAAAAAACTATCCTCTCTTCATTAAACTGTCATTTTTCCCTTATCAAAATCAATAAGCTATATTTGTATTGAACTATTTCTGGGCTTTCTGTTATGTTCTATTGATTCTGCCTATTATTTTGCTAATACCAGCCTGTCTTAATTTCTGTAACTTTAAAGTAAGTTTCAAAGTGAGT
>NW_006995063.1:0-1093 GCF_000164805.1 Carlito syrichta
GATTCCTGGAGATTTCCAAGCCTCTTAGCTGCTAAATTAAACTGAATTTCATTGACAAATGGGTTGTGAGCCTTTTTTCATTCAGTTTTGCAGCTGAATTGAACAGTTTTTGAGATGATTTTGCTGGGGGAGATGCACAGAAACTCTCACCAAAAGTAACCCACTTTTTAATTGTCCTATTTTCACTAAAACAGTAAAAATTCATACACATTTTAGAAATTTTTAATGATAAATACAGGTAAAATTATTTTAGTTAAAGATATTACTGTCAGTTTATAGCTATAACATATAGCTTTCAGAAACTAAAATTAAAAGAGTTTCAAACAAAATGAAAAACTTTACCATATAGATTGGACTTCCAGTTAAGGTGAAGCATCAAAGATGAATGCTTTGATCTACCACCTTTGCTCCAAACACATCCAATGGCTGATAAAATACGAGTGGGGGAGGGGGAATAAACAGCCCCATTGCCCAGAACTGAAAAAAAATCACAAAGTGGTTAGTGGGTTTGAAGCCACAGGTCTGTTATGTTCCAGGTCTGCAAGCACATGGTACCTGTCTGAATCTTGGCTCTTACCATGTAATGGGAGCTAAAGTGCTTCAAGAACAATAGTGGACCAGAAAGAACAATAGTGGACCAGAATCAGGCTCACTGTCTGAAGCCAGGGGCTGAGATGAGGCTCCTCTCTCTACAGAAAGAAGTCAATTAAGATAAAGCAATTATCAGCTCATTTCCTGACACTACAATTTTACAGAAGATTCTTGGCTTAGGAAAGCAGACTGTAGATACAACTTCCTGGTCAGGAACTGAGCCAGTCACCTGCTGCCCTATGACTATATCTGTGATAGCACATATCACCGCAGAATAAAATCCACATGGTGCTGCACTAGAGACCTGGGAAAGGGTCAGATGAAGACAATAGAAAATTCCTCTAACTAAAGGAAAAATATTATGCACACATACGTGCGTGCACACACACACACACACGCGCGCACACACACACACACACACACACACGCATTTAAAAGTGTAGCTGCCATAACAAATGAAGAAATTTAGTACTAAAGAAAGAAAGCCTAGAAAATCATTAAA
>NW_006995064.1:0-742 GCF_000164805.1 Carlito syrichta
TATCTTATTAACATTTTCATTAAAAAAAAACCAAACCCTGGATCATTAGTTTAGTCCTTAAACCAAAGTAAGTTACAGCTAGATTCCATAGTTAAATATAAAATGAAAGGTCCACAATTAAATGTGGGTGAAAATTTTTGTAATCTTGGAAGTGTGAACTGGACTGTGTAAAATGGAAAATTTCTTTGGAAAGCAAAATTAAAATTATAATAAGATAAATACATATCAACCTGAGGAAAATATTTGTAAAATAATAATATATTATGTTTTGCCAGTCAGATGACCGAATAGTAAGAGAAACATAATACTCAGTGCTACTAAGGTTTGGAGAAAAGGTGTTCTTATACCCTGTTGGAAGAATTTTCTATTTCTACAGCATTTTTGGAGGAGTTAGGCAATGTCCTTTAAAATTTAAAATGTATATCCTATTTGACCTAAAAACTTATCTCTAGGAATTTTATCTCAGGAAATACTTGCACACACACACACACACACACACATTATATATCAGGATACTTATTAAAGCATTTTTATAATATTAAAACTGGAAATACTTTAAATGCCTATTAATAAAGTACTGGTTAAATAAAGTATACCCTATTTAATAAAGTATACTATATCTGGTAGAAATAATGAGATTGATCTGTATCAGTTGATGAAATTATATGACCAAGAGATATTGATTTCTAAATAAAAAGAATAAGTTGATGAGTACTTGTGTAATATGATCTCATTTAAAGAA
>NW_006995065.1:0-1274 GCF_000164805.1 Carlito syrichta
AATTAGCAGGCCTAGAGGTTAATTTGGATATCATTTACCGGTTAGCAGGACCTACAACTTGCGCCCTCAGTATAAGTAACTGGTGCGTCCCTAAGCTGTGTGTTTCTTCCAAGGCTTGGAAGGAGGTGATAACTCCTTACCTCAGGTCTCTCTAACTTTCAGCTGTATTTTTAACTTACTGCTGGCCTTCCTTTTTGTGAGGGTACCATATTTATATTTTCTATGAATTGTGTTTATTTCAGTGGGAGAATGAGGTATTGAAACAGTGGTTCTTAGATGCGGTTGTTTGCCAAGGCTGACATTTCAAGGGAAATTGGGTAAATCTGTTTTTAACCTGAGTAATGATGATAGAGATTGCAGGATCTTCTAAAATGTCAGAATGATAAAATTGGGCATGGCCTCTTAACAGCGTAAGAAAACTTGAATACAGTTTACCACCATCCTTGAAGGACTTCGAAACTGTTGCTTTTAGCTGATTTCTTGGGTCTTTTTGCTCTACCCAAACTCTCTTTTCAGAAATTCAGAAGAAGAAATGATGTGTTGCTAAAGCAGATCTCACACACACACACACACACACACACACACACACACACACACACACGAAATGCAAGTGCAAGCATCCAAGTTGGTCTTTACGTGGCATTAAAAGTAAGGGCGCCGGTGTAGACTATTACCATAATATTAAGATGAGTCTCTTTCCACCTCTTTGCCTGGATAACACTGGACAACCTGTTCTCACAAGAGACGACCTTAGGAGTAAACTTGTTTTCAGAACTTTTATAGAAACTGTTCATATTTTTCATTGGAAACACTTAATTTGAACCACTTCTCTCCTTACCCATTATGCTCCGGCCATAGAGATTGCACTTTGGTCTTTTCCTGCCCCAGAGCTTTTGCACATGCTTCTCCCAATCTCAAATACTTTTCCCTCCACTCTTCGAAGGCCAGTTTTTCTGCAGAGAGACCACTCTTACTAAAGAAGTCCGTGCCACACTATTTTCTTTTCCTTCTTTTTTCAGTTTGATATTTTATTTAACTTAATACAGTTGGCCCTTGAACAACATGTGTTTGAACCACACAGGTCCACTTATATGCAGATTTTCTCCTGAAACAGCAAGGCCAATCTCCCCTCCTCTTTCTCTGCCTCCCTGCCATGAAGATGATGGGGGTGAAGGCTTTGTGATGACTCAGATCCACTGAATGGAGAGTAAATACATTTTCTCTTCCTGATGATTCTTTTCTTTTAATTTTTTTTTTATTTTAAAGATGCAGGG
>NW_006995066.1:0-1176 GCF_000164805.1 Carlito syrichta
GGGGGGGGGGGGAAAGAAAAGAGGTTAGAAACAGCTGTCATTCAGGTGATGAATGCAAGCTGCCAGCCTTGGAAACAGCAGGTAAAGTAGTTGAGGTTAGAATTAATTAGCATTTAGAAAACCCCACACTGGATCAAACCCTGGCAAGGAAATAGCGGTCCTTCCTTGCAAATTATTTCATCTATTAGAGTAGTCAGGATAGAAGGCACTGTGGAAGGATAAAGCCATATGTCTGAACATTCAGAAACAAACACACAATAGTTTTCCAATCTTTCTAAAAATCTAGGCTAAAATGCATAAATCTGAAATGTGACATTCAGTCAAAAGTCACGCATGAGCATACAATAAGCCTTTTTGAAAATTACATTCAGGGACTCATGATTTCCAGCTCACACGGGACATTCAACATTAACATTCATGAAATTGTCACCGGGGCTAGCCCACACAATGGCTCTGCAGCAACTTGATTTGCTACTATCATGAAAAGAAGAATGGCTTCTAAAAGAAATACCTCCCTGATTAAAAATTTGGTTTGGTTTGGGTTTCAGCCAGGTCATACACCTTAGAGCATACTTAAACATCTAAAGAAGAGAAAAAAGAAGAAAAAGGAGGAGAAGAGGGGAAGAGGAAGAGGGAGAAAAGAAAGGAGGAAGAGGGAGAAAAGAAAGGAGGAAGAGGGAGAGAAGAAGGAGGAGGAGGAGGAAAAGGTGACAAGAAGGTGGAGGATGACAAAAGAACAGGGAATAACAGACGCTGGAGAGGATACAGAGAGAGAAGAACCCTGTACACTGTTGGTGGGGATATAAACTAGTGTTACCCAGTGTAATAATGCCTACAGGATGTAGTTGAATTTCTACCCAACCTAACCTTGCTTATCTTTAAGAAACTGAAAGGCCAGTGGACATAAGTACCCTTCTTAACCACCAGCTAAAGCCTACAGGATCCAAGATGACAGTTTGCATGGCCTCTGAAGAACCCCTAACCTCTTTATTTAGTTTTCCATAACAAATGCCACACCCCTGGGCAGCCATGACAGGAAACAGAGGACCAAAAAAAAGAGAGAAAAGAGGCATGATCTGAATTCTGGGAAATCTCTGCCTATTCCCAGAAAAGTCATGTATATATCTTTCCTTGCTTTTCGTGTTCAACCCCTTCATGAAAGAAAACTGTAGCCAG
>NW_006995067.1:0-1314 GCF_000164805.1 Carlito syrichta
CAGGCCATCCACTCACTCAGCTCCCAAAGGCGCGGGATTACAGGCTGAGCCACCAAGCCCGGCTCATTGCTTGTATTTTAAAACAACAATAAAACAAATAGAACCTTATAATTAAAAGGTGATTCTGTAACTTCTTTTGGTCTTAATTTGAATGTGGACAACACATCTATAAAACTTATTTACAGAAAAATTCATAAGAATATTTGTTACTGAAAATCTTACATATACAATTCTATCTCCATTCATATTTTAACAAAATGAAAGTAATAGCAAAATATTTTTGAGAGAGTTGAAGTATCAGAAAGAAGTAAGTAGTGTAAAGAAATACAGAAAAAATTTTTAAATGACTATTTTTGGATCTATATGCATTTGTTTTTACTTAATAGCATTTACCATAGAACAATTTTCAGAGATATTTAGTAACCACCTCTGTAATTTTTGTGCACAAAAACAAAATTGTCATTACTTGTTTGCTCTCATTGAGCACTCTCAATAATACTAATACTATTTTCTGTTGTTTTATCTGGTGATTTGGTTGCTACCTCCTACTAAAAACATCCAAAAAGTTATGTATGCATTCACTCTGTCAGTCAGTAAGACATTTACTGTGTCTGTCATGTGATAGGCACTATCCTGGGAGAAGTTGTTAATATTAATAGATTAAAAACATGCACACTTTTCCCTGTGCCTTTGACCAGGCATGTCCAACTCATAGCCAGTGTGCATGTGGCCCACAACAGCTAGAAATGCAGCATCACAAAATCTTTTAATCTCGTGTGTTTTTTAGCATTGATTTTCTTCATGACGCCATGTATAGTTCCATATCTGGGAGTTCAGTATTATACCTTATTCATGACATTGCTTTTTTGGTAGTGCATATATTTGTGAGCAGTTGTTTTCAATTATGAAGTACACAAGGCACAAAATTGGAACATGCACTTCTGACAAGCACCTTGTGAACTCACAAAGAATTGTGACCAAGAAGTCTTATCATGCATATATACTATGTTATTTGATTTATGTCTGGCCCAAGATAATTTTTCCTTTCTCAATGTTGCCCAAAGAAGTGAAAAGGTGACTCAATGTGGTTCATGATAGCCAGTGGTGGTCCACTTAACTTTCATTCCCTCCTCCCTCCTAGGAGGTTGGAAGGTAGGCCTGGAAGATCCAACCCTCTAATCATTCTTTGGTCTTTCTGGTGACCAGCCTCTATCCTGAAGCTACCTAGGGGCTTCCAGCCATCAGTCAATCATTAACATACAAAAAGATGTCACTTCAAATATCCTAAGGATTTTTGAATTTGTATGCCAGGAA
>NW_006995068.1:0-680 GCF_000164805.1 Carlito syrichta
GGATTTCACCATAAAAATGTGAGAGAGGCACAGTCATGCAGTCCTTACATCTGGCATAAAGAAAATAGTTTTAATTCATTTAGTTATATATTCTTGGCTTTCAGAACTTTGGTTAGTGCTAAGGATTTTAGGTCAATTTTCAAGATTCTGTTTTGTTTTTAAAAAATATTTCTACTATAATCACCACACAATTTTCTTGTTCTATAATAGACATGAGTAGAAAACCCAGGTTTTCTAATTGAATTAATCATATTAAGACCATTGAAGCTAGAAGAGAGGATATTGAATGTTCCCAACACAAAGAAACAATCAATGTTTGAGGTTATAGATAAGAAAAATCCCCTGATTTGATCACTATGCGTTATATGTATTGAAACATCACTATATAACCCCATAAATATATACAATTATTGCATATCAATTAAAATATATGCATAAATGTATGTATTTTTGAAAAGTTACAGAATAAATAAATGTCTTCCAGAAAGGACCTCACCTCGATCTGTTTTAAAGTCTTCAGGGTAGCCATGCCTAAGCCGTTTCCAGCTCTTTTTCTTATACATATTACAGAAGATAATAGCTAGTTCTGTGCTTTAAATTCCTAAACATTCAGGTCAGTAGATCAAAGTGCATCAATCTTTTAAAGATCCAGCTATTAAAAATTGTATGGTTCTGATTTA
>NW_006995069.1:0-755 GCF_000164805.1 Carlito syrichta
CAGGCCTCAGCCATGTAGCTATAGATTTTGGCTCCCAGCAGTTAATGTTTAGTGAGCACTTTTTATATCAGATATTGTGCCATGTGCCTTATAAACTCTATCTGCATGAATACTCTAAATAGACCTACTGAAATTCCTTTTCATGTGTCAACCTAAATAACAAACAGAGGGAGGGTGGAGTAAAAGAAAATTATGTTTATTCAGGAGTAGAGCGTTGCAGTAGGAATAAATGTGCCAGCATCAACTATACACGTATTCAGAGAGGTAAAGGAAGACATGGGTTTTTAAATGAAAAATTAAGAGGATTACATAATTGATTTGAGATAATTATCCTTGGCTACAAAGATCAATAACAAGAGTGACACCAATCTGAGGTTGGACAGGCTGTTGCTGGACAGATGTCCTTGCAGAAGTATTTTTTGTGTAAGATTATAATGGTCTTTGTGCTAGGTTGTGTTTTTGCAGAGACTTTTGTGATAGTTTTTATTATTAGGTACACAAGTATAGATTTCCCTGGCTCAATTTGCCAAGATTTTTGCTTGTTTGTTTTCTCTTTTTTTAAATTAATTTTTATTATAAAGATATTATAAAGATATAATATCTTTATTATAAAGATATTTAAAGATATAATATATTTATTATAAAGATATGGTTAGGTATACAAACACTGATCATGCAGTATCCTTGTTGATGAGGTATGCCCCTCCCTCCCTTAGCAGTTTCCCTCAACTGCCAATCCCACCTCCCCCCACCCA
>NW_006995070.1:0-1225 GCF_000164805.1 Carlito syrichta
ACTAACGTTATGAACCTCAAAGATACAATCTTGTCTGTTCTACTACTGGATTTTAACTATTGTGATGGTGTCATGAAAATATATTTTTAGTCTATTTAACTTTCTTCCAATCAATCATGGTTGGAGTTTAATTAATACCATTTTTAAGCAGAATTACCCAGTAAATAATACACTGAGAAGTACTGCCATCTTTAGGAAGAATGTAGAATTACTAATTATCTAACAAAGTTCAAATATAAGTACTTAACTTTTTGAATCTTATCATGGACGTGTGGCATTGGACACATATGTTTTTAAATGAATTCATCTTTTGTAATATAATTTGGTCCATAAACTCTAATCTCAAGCAGTTCTAGTGGGCCCTATTAACCTCTGAAAAATAAAGCAATAATTGTACTGATAAATTGGCCAAAATAAACCCAGAATGATCAAAATTAAGGGTGAATTTTTATACAGATGGTCATAAGTCAGATCAAGATTTTTATATATAAGTTATAAACTATTTTGAGAAACAAATGAAAAATGATGTGATTTGCATATGAGGTTAGAGATTTTAAAATTTCAAAAATGAAACAAGGGTTGGGCATAGTTGATCACATCTGTAATTGAGATCAGCCAGGGCAGCATAGCAAGACCTTGTCTCTACAAAATTTGAAGGAAAAAAAAAATTAACCAGGCGTGGTGGTGTGCAACTGCAGTCCAGGCAACTTGGGAGGCTGAGGTGGGAGGATAGCTTGAGCCCAGGAGTTCAAGGCTGCAGTGAACTATGATCATGCCACTGCACTCCAGCCTGAACCACAGAGTGAGACCTTGCCTCTAAAAAAGAAAAAAAATGAAACAAACATTTGTGGTTTGATATTTATAACATCATTGTTTCTCCTTTCTCCTAGCCCTGAGATAAGCTGACAGTTCTGTACATACCATACAGATTGTTATACAAGTCTAAAGGTAAATGATTTCCCTGAAAACTTCATCTGCCAATTCTTTTTCAAATAGAAAAATAAATATCCAATTAGCTATTTTTGGTAACTAGCAGTAATAGCCATTTTTAAATTTCCCTATTATTGTTTTAATTTTAACATTATTTATCATAAAATAAATCAATGACCATGATCTCTCTCTTTCTGAAAGACACATTAAATACATTATGTTGCATGAGGTACTCAATATGATATGCTAGGCATAAAGAATAATTTAATACTCTGTCCACCCGTATTAACAAAAA
>NW_006995071.1:0-657 GCF_000164805.1 Carlito syrichta
AGGTGTTGGCCTAACTCATCTCCTTTTTTCAGCCGTGAGTAGATTGCTGAATAGCTCTGAGTATAGATTTTATACTGATAATACAAACACTTATATAGTGCATTTTACACGGCATAGTATATTTCTTGAGCATTTCACTCTTGTGTTAAAAATCCTGTTGTTTTTGTCATGAAAATAATACTAGCTGTGAAAACTGTCCCAGACAGTAGTCAACCATGTATACTCCAGAATAAAAGTCTTCTGTTTTCTTTGTCATTCAATACCCCACCAGTTCCCACCCTCAGAACAGTTGTTACTTCTTGGTGTTGTGTATATACACACATCTACACAGGTGTTTGCACTTGAAATGTCTAGTGAGATTGTGTTGTGCTGCAGATGTACATGCAGCTTCCCTCATTTTTTTGAGCCATTTGCTTAGTAATTCATTGTGTGCAGGTGTGATCACTTAGTTAATTAGTTCCCCAGTTGGGGAGGGGTGGTATATAGGTTGTTACCTTTTTTCCTACCATTACTGTGGCAATACAGTAGTGAACATTTATTTATGTAAGAGTTTACTTGTGGGAATTTATAGCATAAGATTCTGCAGATTACTAGGTCAAAGGGTATGCACTTTTTTTTTTTTTGAGTTAGAGTCTCACTCTGTCGCCTAGACTGGGG
>NW_006995072.1:0-11239 GCF_000164805.1 Carlito syrichta
CGGCCTCCAGAGAACCCCTCTCCTCTCTGCAGCAGCACTCAGGAAACAAAAGCTGCTATAGCAACATTTTTTTTAATGCTTAAAGCATGGCAGCCCCTCAATGTGCAAAAGTGCTTTGGAAGCTTCTGGAGAGAAAAGGCTTTGTGGCTCAGACAGGCGGCTGAGCGCAGTCTTTCTTCCTGCCCTTGCCGCCCCATGATGCTCCCTGTGGGCTTCTCGGTCTCAGAGCCCTAATTCCAATCAGCAGCTGGATGGATTCACCTGAATGTCCCACCAGTCCCAGCAAATCAGCAGGGCCCAACCTCGTCTTTCCCAAACCGCTCCTCTGTCTCTCCCAATTTCCTTCTCCATCCTTCTAATCAACCGGGCTGAAAATATTGGGCAAACAGTGTCACAGGAGGAAGCCTCACCGGCCTACCCAGTGCTCACAGCCCCCAGGATCTCAGCCCAAGTGCCCCCCACTCGACCTTGTCAGCAGGTGCACCCTCGTGCCAGCCAGCAGCCACCATCCCCTAAACCTGCCTGTTCTTTGGCCTCTGCCCGGGCTCTCCCTCTCCTCCCTCCACAAACTCAATTCCTATCTATTCTCAGGGTCTTTGTCAGATGCCGTCTCCTCCACGATGCCTCCCCGATTTATTCACTGGTGATAATACTGTTCTTCCCTGGAGCTAACATGTGTTGGGTTTGGCTACATGCGGGGCAAGGGATTATTACTTTATGTGTTTTAATCTCATTACAGCCACAGGTGGGAATTATGATTTGTATCATTCCCATTTGTTAGCTAAGAAAATGGAATCTCACAGAGGCTAGCTAACTTTCCCAAAATTCTATACTCTGAGTCAAACACAGCTCTGCCAAACTCTAGTGTTCATACATTTAAGCATGGTGACTTCCCTCCCTGAGTTACTGTTAGGTTACACTCCCCGCGGGGCCTCCAGAATGTCAGGTCAGGTCTGCTAGTGGGGTGGGTGTCTAGTGTGATTCAGTACTGTGTGAAAGATGCAAAGAATTGCACAGAAGTTAGATTAGAAAATATAGTTTATTTAGAAAGTGAATTAGCAAGCGAAAGAGAGAGAAATAAAGAGAAAGGAGATTCACCTCCCCAAGGTGGGGAAGGGAGCCAAAGCCAGAGTCTAGTAAGTCTAGACCAGAGTCTAGTAAGGCAATGGCGACTAGCTGCTCGTGTTTGAATCCTTTTAATCCTTCCCTTTGATGGGGGAATGTCGTTAAGGTGATTTCGTGGTGGTCTTCTCCATGTCATCACAAAGGGGCAGGTACTGACGTCAGGTGAAGGACAGCAGGCAGATGGGTGGGTTAATCACATGATTGCTGCAATGGTGGTGGGGTCTATGTCACATAGGTCACAATGGGCTGATTAGGTTAACTTAGGTCTTATGGGTGGAGGCAAATACTTGAAATAGAAAAGCTGGCCAGGCTCGGTGGCTCACCCTGTAATCCCAGTGGTTTGGGAGGCCGAGGTGAGTGGATTGCCTGAGCCGGTGGGTTCGAGACCCGCCCAGGCAACTTGGTGACACCTCATCTCTACAATAAATCAAAAATTAGCTGGGTGTGGTAGTGTGAACCTGTAGCTCTGGCCACATGGAAGGCTGAGGCGGAAGGATCGCTGGAACCCAGCAAGTCGAGGCTGCGGTGGCCGAGAGCGTGCCACTGCACTCCAGTCTGGGTGACAGAGTAAGGCTCCAACTCAAAAAAAAAAAGAAAAGCTAATTAATACAAAACAAGCTGGGGATGGGGGTTGTAAAACAATTATCAATAGCTCCCTCTGAGAAACCTGTTCTGTCCTTGGCTGGTGATTAGAGGGTAAATTGCTAGAAAAGCAGTTTAAATAAAAGCAGTTAAAGATTAAGTGAACCGCTAGAAAAACGTAAGATTTAGGCAATGTTAAAACGGCTGTTCATTGGGTATATTAAATCCATGTTATGTCCTTTCGGTTACCCAAGGCATTTCATCTGTTTAAATGCTCATCCTTACATTGCAGTTAATTATGTAAATTTTTAACCCAGTTGCTTAAGGGCACAGTTTTGTTCTTTTATTTTTAACAAATACTATATGTAAGTAGTTGACAAAATCAACTAGGCATATATAGGTACTCACTCCTGATTCCCACTCTCCTGTGGTTCCATGTCTCTTGTGTGTCTGTACCTGGCCCACAGTGGGTAATCAACACGTTAGCAGCCAACCATCCAACCACCTTGAGTAATTATGATGTGTCAGGCACTGTGCCCGATGGCATCATATTTGCTGTCGTGAATTATTCCTCCGCTTCCAGTCCCTAACCCTGTTCTTCCCAGACATTTTGCCTCTCCTTCTTAAGCCACAGTCAGGCATCACCCTGGTGCTGAGACTCTGGTGAACTAAGGAAAACTTGTCCACTCTTTTCTGATCACCATGCTGGGGTGCATTAAGTCAGTTGGCCTTAAGTTTGGCCGCATTTAGTAGAGACCCAAAACGGTGGCTTAGACCAGGCAGAGGTTATGTCTGTCACACACACCTGGTCCAGAGAAAAGTAGTCCAGGGCCAGCATGGCATCTCAGCCCCACAAAGTCTTCAGGAGCCTAGACTCCTGCAGCTCCCTGCTCGGTCATTCAAAAGGTGAGGCCTTCACCCTCCTGGTCTAAGATGGCACCAGAATGCTGGCAGCTCCATCTACGTGTCAGGCATCAGAAGGGAGGAGGGGATAAAAAAGGAAGAGGTGAGAATGCATGGCAGAGCCCTGAGAGCTGCCATGTGACACATATTTCATTGGTCAGGATGTAGGTGCATGGCCATGCATTGTTGGGAGAAGCTGGGAAGGAGAGTATTTATTCTGGATAACCACACCACTCCCTGAGAAATGGGATTTTTTATTCCTGGGGAAGAAAGGAAGATTCGATATTGGGAACAACTAGCAGCCAGGACCAAGAGGGTGATCTGTGCTGGCATGTGTGTATGTGTGTAAGCATGTGTGTTTCGTGTGTCTTGATGAGACAGGTCTTGTCAGCACTGTGCTCTCAGATGGACCTGGTACCAGCTTTCTCTGCAGGGCCCCATGGAGCTCCCTAAACCTGGGCCTCTCTCCTCTTAGATTTACTCAGTGGCTGCTTCTCAGATCCATGTTTTCAAGGACCTGCAATTTGTTTTCAGCCTCCACTGAAGCATATTATCAGTGGTAGTGGGACAATAGGCTTGTAAAACTGTCCATTTAGATATTAGAGGGTGGCCATTATGTGAGCATGACTATGACCAGAGTTAATCTGTTAATAAATTCTCTTTGGAAGGAGGATGTCATCAACACATGAGTCGTACAAAAGCATGCAACTCAATCTTGGGCTGCGGGTAGAAAAACCCACAAATGCCAGGCATCCTGTAGAGAAAGCCTGTGGGAGGCAGGGGGCCGGATGCTTGATTCAGAGTTGGCTCCAGGTAGTGTTGTCCAAGCGTCTCAAGTCCTGCTCAGGAATTAGAATAATTTGTACTCCCCTGACCCTGTGCAGGACATGTATACAGTGGGTAGGGGCTTCCTGGTTTCATCTCATTGACTTTTCGAACCAGGTGGTGGTGTTAACTCCATTTTACGGACAGGACGTTAAGTAGCTAGTAAGGGCAAGCCAGCCACTTCATTACCACATCTCCCAACTTTGCGCGGGCTTCATGGAATTGTATTGGGACTGAGCACTATTTAATTTTGTTCTATAAACATTTGGTATATTACTCAGGTAACAAGTAGTTAATAGAGGAACTTTTACTTTTTTAAGAGAAAAAAACAAAACAAGCACAATAACATTCCAAGTGCTTTCTCCCAAATCATTAGTATTTGCTATATTTGGAGTTGACATGGGGGTACAATTTCATAGCTTCATCCTAGAGCAGGGTCTTTGGTTGCAAGTGCCATGTTTCCAGAAGCTGCCCTTGATTGGAAATTGGGGTGGTCTGTCACTTGGGCTTTTCCTTAAAGCCTGAGAAGCGGGTGGGTGACATCTACTCCCACCGTTCTGGGTCAACCAGCCCTTGGGTTTGGATCCCGGCTCTGCCACAAACCTGCTTGACTTTGGGCAAGTTGACCCATGTTCCCACGCCTCTTTTTTTTTTCTCTTCTGTAAAATTCAGGCTTAAAAAATATGACTTTGAGCAAATATTATGAGTAATATATGAACAGACTGCTTGTCTTATTATATTGCCAGAAAATCAATTCTGCTAATATTGCCACCTATGGACAGAAGATGTGTTACCTGTTTTCATTAAGACTCAGATGAGGAAAGACACGAAAAGCAGAGATTAACTTTCTTGCCATTTTCAGAACTTCATCCTAATATTTACTGACATTATATTCTTATTCACACATGCTGAGCACGGATTATTGGCCACAGGCACGCATACATTTCACTTTATTACCTTTTGCCTCATGTATCTCATTAAAACTTTGCTGCTTAATCAAGGATCTGCATATTATCAATTTTAGAATTCATGGTTCTGGGACTTTGAAAGTTTCTAATGTTCTGGGAGAACGTGTTATGCTCTTTTCTGCCACCGTGCCTTTGTAACCACTGGTTTTTTGACCACCTATGACAACCACTTTCTACTGTTACTAACTCCTACTCAGTCTTCAACACCCACCTCATCTGACACTTCTTCCAGGGAGCCCCCTTTGTGCTTCGGTGGTATCTTTTTTTGTTGTTGTTGTTTTGAGGTAGGATCTCACCGTCACCCAGGTTGGAGTACAATGGCACGATCACTACTCACCACAGCCTCGACCTCCTGAGCTCAGGTGGCCCTTCCTTCTCAGCTTCCCTAGTAGCTGAGACTACAAGCACACACCACCACACCCAGTTTATTCTTTTATTTTTGTAGAGACAGGCTCTCACTATGTTGCGCAGGTTGGTCTCAAATTCCTGGGCTCAAGTAATCCTCCTGCCCCGGCCTCCCAAAGTACTGGGACTACAGGCCTGAGCCACTGTGCCTGGTCCTCTGGTGGTATCTTATATTTGCTTTTCTTGCAAAGCCCTTTCTTCCAGTATTAGAATGGCCTGTTTGCTTGTGTGTCTTCCCTATTGAATTGTGAGCCACTAAGGTGGAGAGCGTTTGTTTTTCGCCATTGCATTCTTGGTGCCTAGCATTGTGTGTGACATAATATTAGGCGGTTGATGAGTGCTGCTGTGATTCAAGCTCCCAGTGGGAGAGAAAGAAAGTCATAAAGCCCAGAGTGTCAGCAGTCTGTAGCGAGAGAGTGATGGAGAGGACAAGTGAGCAACATAATCCCGAATAACAGTGACGGAGTGCATTTCTCAACACCTTTAAGCTCTTTGCAGGTGTTATCTCATTTGAGTCTCATAAAATTCTGGAGGTAGATATATGATGGATGGCGGCGGAGTTTTTGCAGTTCCATGGTACACCTAAAGTTATGCAGTGAGCAAATGACTGAACTCAAACCAGACCTTAAAAGACTGTTCTCTCTCCCTCGAAGCACACGACAAAGGCTTCATCATCCCCACCACGTGCACCTGAGCACACTCTGACGGGACACCTTTGGTGGTTTTATTGACCAGGCAATAATCCTCTTCCCCAGGGGGGCGTATTTCATTAATACCTGTCTAGATCATGAATTGTCTTTGACTTTGAGGAGACAGTAGCCAGGGCAGAAAGCAAAGCTCATCTTCCTCCCCATCTGATAGTGTGGCTGGTAATGTGGAAGATGGGTGCTTCTGAGATACCAGCCCCTTCTGATGTGTAGTTCCTTCCGTTTCCAGGCCCAGGAAGCACGTCCAGGGAAGAAAAATGCACTGGGGACCCCTGTGTCGATTCCTGTGGCTTTGCCCCTGTCTGGCCTACCTTCAAGCCGTGCCCATCCATAGAGTCCGGGATGACTCCAGAGCCCTCATCAAGACAATTGTCACCAGGATCAATGACATCTCACACACGGTAAGGGGACAAAGCAAACTCCGGTCCCTAGTGGAACTGGAACCAGATAGTCCAAGAAGCATTTGCTGAGCATCTTCTGAATGCCAGGCACCTATTGGAAACCGACAAGGGCTTGAAAGCATAGGGCCCCCATTATTTCTGGTTGTTTCTTTTGGCTCCTTTGCTGCTGGGAAGGAATGGTTCTAATTCTAAACCACCTCAAGAACATTTAACTTTGCCACGTGTTTCCATTTTAAAAAATCATAGGATCCTCTGATATCGGGAGGCCACATGCGTTTATTTTCACTCTGCCATGGGGATAGCCGGTCTCTGAGGCTAGCTGGGGCACGTGTGGACACAACCGCTGCCTCTTCTCTGTCTCCCCACTGTCCTTGCCTCCCTTCCTCACCTTCCTCTCTGAGTTCACTTCCTGAATCCTAGGGCCTAGGACTCTAAAGGTCCTTGTGCCCCATTGGCAAGTGCCCAGACCCCCTCTGCGCTTCTGTTCATCCCTAGATGTGCTTGTCATGAGGGTTCATGTCATTCTAGCTGAACTCTGGCCTGTGAAGCTTTTGCCCACCATGTCAGCCCCACCTCTCAAGGCCACCCAGAGGTGTGTCTATACCCTCTTTTGTAGCCAACACTGCACAAACTTGCAAACGGCTGTCAGCACACACCCCTGTCTTTCTTCTGGGGTCCATAAGGCCTCGACCTTCAGCCATTTCCCAGATGAGTCCTGTATGTGGGACTAGGAAGACTGCGGTGAAGCTTCACACTTCTGCTCTTTGTCTGTGAGATCTTAAGCAAATTCCTAAATGTCCTTAAGCCTTGGTTTCATCGTCTAGATAACGAGACTGTCATAGAGTCTTCACAAGTTTGTTATGAGACCAAATTAGATAAGGCAAGTGAACCCCCCCCATTGCATGGAGACTTCTGCATCTCCTGGCCATTGCAGGTGTCCAGGAAAAGGTTAGGTGCCCAGGAGCAGGGACAGCTTAGCACTAGAGAGTCTCAGGCATTTCATAGAGAAAAACCCTGAAGTCTCCTTTCAAAATTGTCATTCAACAAGGTTGCACATGATCGATCCAGAGTGTCCCAGCTTAGGTGGTACGATACACAGTATCATGGTAGCAAAGGGGTGGTGACCACTGAGGTGGCCAGTCTCAGTGCTGTGGGCAGTCAGATGGGGAGAGACCTTCCCATGCAGGGGCAGAGGAGGAAGGGACCCTTGCTGAGGGTACAACCTTGATCCCTAAGGAGGAGGGACTGCCTGGAGAGCCTGCTTGAGAGGGAGGAGTCAGCTGAGGGTGGAAGAAACCGGGGATGGCTGGGGGTGGTGGTGCTCGGGCAGGACCTCAGGTGTCTGGGGAAGATAAATAGGAAGCCACAGTTGGTTCTTCAGCAGAGGCCATTTGGAGAAAGGAAAGGCCTGGGAAAGTTGGTCTGGAAGTGTAGAATAGAGTGGTTGGGAAGGGTGGAAGTCCAGGAGGCCAGGGAGAAACTTGACTATCACCTGGGCACAGGATATAAAAGCCTGGACCAAGGGGAAGGTAGAGGGCTTTCAAAGTGACTTCCCTGTCCCGTGCTAAGCACTCGTTCTCTCGCTTCTTCCTGCACAGCAGTCAGTCTCCTCCTTACAGAGGATCGCTGGTTTGGACTTCATTCCTGGGCTCCAGCCTGTACTGAGTTTATCCAAGATGGACGAGACATTGGCTGTCTACCAGCAGATTCTCACCCGTCTGCCTCCCAGAAACGTGGTCCAAATACTTAATGACCTGGAGAACCTCCGGGACCTTCTCTACCTACTGGCTGTCTCCAAGGGCTGCCCCTTCCCTCATTCCAGTGGCCTGAAGACCTTGGAGAGCCTGGATGGTGTCCTGGAAGCCTCACGCTACTCCATGGAGGTGGTGACCCTGAGCAGGCTGCAGGCATCCCTGCAGGACATGTTGCAGCAGCTGGACCTCGGCCCCAGGTGCTGAGGCCTTGAAGACCACTCTACTCCCAAGAACCATGTTGAGGGAAGAAACCTTGACTTCCAGGTGTCTACAGGAGAAGAGAACCTTGTGTGGATACCCCTTATCCAGGACTCTGTCCGTTTCTCTCACTCTTCTAAGCAATCCTTCCAAAGGCATAAGATCATAAGTTCCATGTTGCTTGACACCAAAGATACATAGACACAATCCCATTCTCACCAGGAGTAGGGGGCCCATCCAGCAAAGAGTGGACTATATCTGGGATTCTTGCCAAGTGCTTCGGCCACCAAGAATTGTCCCCTCCCCATTCCATCTCCTCATTGCATGCTCCAATATGACCTAGGGCGACTTCAGAGAGGGCTGCCTGGAGCCTTTGGATGATCAGAACAAGGTTCCCTCTGAGACTTCTGCAGATCACCATGAAGGCCACATCCACACACAGCTGGAAACTCCCAAGCAACACAAGTTGGAAGCATTGATGTCTTTATTATGCATCTTATTCTGGATGGATTCGAAGCAAAGCATCAACTTATCCAGGCTCTTTGGGTTCACCAGGGCTGGGGTTATCCTGGAGTGCTGTTTCCAATCCCATCAGTGAATCTGGCTGAGGCAAACCCATTCTGAGTGACTTGAGGCTTGGGATCATCTGAGCAAGACCCAGTAGAGGTGGTGCTCCGTTCTTCCATAACTGGTTTTGTTTCTACTGTGACTGACTTTGAGTTACAATGTTTGCGATGGCATTGTCCTGAGAACTCTCCAAGGGCTAGGTTGTATTAAAAAGAAGATTGGCTGGGCTTGGTGGCTCAGCCTGTAATCCCAGCACTTTGGGAGGCTGAGGTGAGTGGATTGCCTGGGCCTGTGGGTTCAGATCAGCCTGGGCAACTTGGCAAGACCTCGACTCTACAGTAAATCAAAAATTAGCCGGGTGTGGTAGTATACGCGTGTAGTTTCAGCTACTTGGAAGGCTGAGGCAGAAGGATCACTGGAGCCCAGCAGGTCCACACTGGGGTGGCCGTGAGCATGCCACTGCATTCCAGCCTGGGCCACAGAGTGAGACTCTGACTCAAAAATAAATAAATAAATAAATAAAGGACCGATTTTGTCAAGTGCAATTTGCAGCTGTGTGTACCCAGGGGTGGGGAATGTTTTGGCAGGAGGGAGAAGGATCTAAAATGTGTTTCCCAAATAACTTTTGTGTGGTGAGTTCTTTGGAAGGGGTGAGGTCATTTTCTCATCTTCTGCAACCCCTTAAGATGTTTTCCATGAAAATAGCAAAGGCTAAATAGCCCTTCTGGGGGATGTGAGGTCTGAGCAGGTGCCATGAATGGAAGTCCTGAAGCTGGAGGCTGTTTGTTGGGGCAGGAGCTCTGGCCTTCTCCGACTGTGGGAGGGTGGTCTTTCCTATCAGAGAGTGAGGGTCGTGCACTCGAGACAGCAGATCTCAGAGTGGGGGTCCTTGGTATCCCACTCTGGGTTTGTTACCGGCAGTGTCCCTATTTGGGGTCTGTATGCCAAAGGAGAGTTCTCGTCTGATTGACTCGCCAAAGCAAGGCTATGTTTCTCACCTGTTCTGGGAGGATTTCTATCCCCAGTGGGAAAGTGAAATCCTTTAGCAAGCACACTGAGTGGATGCCAGGACCCCAGGCCAGGCCATCAGGATTGCCCTATCTGCTGGAGGTCGCATTCAGTAGGATGGACGAGGAGACTTTGGCTTTTCCACCATCCTACTTGATATCACCATCACACTGTGGGTGGGGGATCAGCCCGAGAAAACTTGAATCAAATCAATAAACTTGAAGACTGAGCACCGGCTTCGTGCTCAGCCCCGCCTGGTGTTATGGACTCCCCAAATCAACATCCAGATCCAGTCCTGCCCTCCGGAACCTTACGTTCCAAATGGTCAAACCCCACTCACCTGTGTGCCATGGCCGAACACACCGTGCAGTCAGCAGCAGGTGGGAATGGTATGAGCTGAGGGTGGCCATGCCCAGGGGCCTACAGGTCACCTAGCTTGCACTTCATAGCATTTTTACTTTTCAGGGCACGTTAGGCTCTATCACTGTGTAGCTATATTCCCTTTAAAGCAGGATAACTGAGACTTGAAAAATAAGGGCCGGGTGCAGTGGCTCACGCCTGTAATCCCAGCACTTTGGGAGGCGGAAGCAGGATTTCCTGAGCCCAGGGGTTCCAGACCAACCTGGGCAACATGGTGAGACCTCGTCTCTATAGCAAATAAAAAAATTAGCCAGACGTGGTGGCACATACCTGTAGTTCCAGCTACTTGGGAAGCTGAGGCAGAAGAATTGCTTGAGTCCAGGAGGTCGAGGTTGTGGTGAGCTGTGATTGTGCCACTGCACTCCAGCCTGGGTGACAGAGTGAGACTCTGACTCAAATAAATAATAAGAAAAGACCTAAGACCATCACAGCCAACAAGTGGCAGGATCAGGCCTGGAGCCCAGGTCCTCTGCCCCCCACAGTGTCCCTTGAGCCAGGCAATGCTCTCTAGGGATGGAGTGGTGTGGGGGAGATCAGGGTGCTTTCTGGAAAGAAAGAGTTTTGAGGCAGGTTTTGAAGGAGGTGAGGGATGTGACTTGCCCGCAGGGAAGAGACTGTTTTGATGGAAGCTTTGCTGTGTGGAGACAGGGAGGAGAAGGCGTGAGCAGTGAGGAAAAGGCAGAGAAGGGAGAGCGGGGAGGGGAAGAGACATGCTGAAGGTACTGCAAGGGATCTTGATATTAAAAACGGTAAGAGCCACAAGGTAAGAAGCGCCTGCCATGGTCAGGTGGACCGGCTCTGTAAAACATGACTCAGATCATCACAGCCACCCAATTGGGTAGAGATGTCTCAAGCCTTTTGCTCAGAGAACTTGGCACCATGACTCGTTGCCAGAGTGTGACACTTCCCATGTGCACGTGGTTGTCTTTTTTTGTTACTTATAAAATTTTTGTTTTGTTCTTTTAAAAATCTAAATAAATTAACTTTGCCCCCTGGTCTTTGTTTCCTGTCGCCTTTTGTGGAGGGGCTTCGGGAGAGCTGTTTGTGTGTGACAGGGCAAGGCCTGGCTGGCCTCCATCCATCGCTGGGGTCAGCTCCGCCCAGGCTTGGCCACAGCCAGCCGCCAGTTATTCAGGCGAAAGGATTACCCCGAAGCACAGAGCTGGCAGATGAGCACATTGTGCACCAGACTCAGTGAAGTGCTGCAAATTAGCTTTGAGGAACACCAAATTATTTAGCCGCCTCCCCAAAAGCACACACAAAAATAACCCACGCAAACAATCAAACAAAATAAGCATGCTGGCCCGGCCTGGTGGCTCAGCCTGTAATCCCGCGCTTTGGGAGGCTGAGGTGAGTGAATTGCTTGAGCCCGCGGG
>NW_006995073.1:0-612 GCF_000164805.1 Carlito syrichta
AAAAATACATTGGATTAGATTTATGGCAGATTTACAGAAGAAAAGACGAGTAAACTTCAAGATACAGCAATAGACACTATCAAAATTAAACAGTAGAAAAAGAAGATGGAGAAAATGAACAGAACATCAGTGAATTATGGAACAATATAAAGCCTCCAAATGTATGTGGAATGAAAATTCTCAAAGTGGGGATTAAGAGAGAAGAGTTGGTAGAAAAAATATTTGAATAAATAATGGCCAAAAAATTTCCAAGTATACAAACTATAAACTCATAAATCCAAGAAATGCAATAAGATGTGCATAGAAAAAATATGAAGAAGACTACAGTAAGGTACATCACAATCCTGCTTAAAATCTATGGTAAAGAGAAAATTGTAAAAGCTGCCAGAGAACAGTTGCTTAAAAAAAAAAAAAAGGATGACAGCAGATTTCTCAACAGAAGCAATGTAAGCTAGAAGACCTTGGAGCAATATTTTTAAAGTTAAAAAAAAAAAGATTATTCTTGACCTACAACTCTTTCTCCAGCAAAAATATTGTTCAAAACGAAGATTAAGTGAAGTCATTTATAGGCATACATAAATTACCCTCAGATCTACACTATAAGATATATTG
>NW_006995074.1:0-598 GCF_000164805.1 Carlito syrichta
CTCGAGTCTTTGTTTTTGCAACCTCATTTGTGTATGGGGCAACTTATGACCATTCCCATCATACAGGAGTATTAAAAGGACTGGGAGAGAGCACATGTATCAAATAAGTGCTCAACAAATCGTAGATCATTAATGACTGAGGTAGCATGCAGGTCGCCTGGTCGCTGGCTCGTCCAGGGTCCTTTTCACTAACACTTAAGCTTCCTTCTTAAGGGCAGGGCTGAAGCCGAGGGATAGAAGACTTGACTTTCCTAGGGTTGTGCTGAAATGGTTTCTTTCTCTTCTTATCAGTCTCCTGTTTCCACATCACGTGAAACCTCAAATACGTTATATGCGTTCATACAGCCTTCCGGGAAGGTGAGTCTCTCCCTCTGGAGCGGGGTGGGGTGTGTACAGGTGCATGTTCATGGGGTGTGTGTACACGTCCGTGAGGTGTCTTCCATTGCAGGTATCTGAGCGGCTTCTGTTTCATGACTATATTTACATAATAACGGGTCAATGAGAAAAATAACAGCATCCAGACGAAGAGAGAAGTGGGTTTGAGGGTTTTCTAGGCTTTGGTGTTGGAGAAAAGGATATCAGAGACAGAAAAGGAAAC
>NW_006995075.1:0-886 GCF_000164805.1 Carlito syrichta
CTTTGGAAATAGTGCTGATGGTTGCACAACATTGTAAATGTACTAAATGTCACTGAATTTTACACTCTAAAATAGTTAACTTTATGTTATATGAACTTCATGTCAATATAAAAAAAGTTAAGACTGGTGTTGGCTGCCTGGGTGGGAATCTTCGCTATACCACTTACTGTCTTCATGGTTAAGTCTTCTTAAGTAAGTTCCTAACCTCTCTGGCTTCAGTTCTTTCATCTGTAATATGTGCTTAGCAATGATAGTACCTTACAGAAGTGCTAAACAGGATTAAACATGAGAGGTGCTCAGCTGGCATACAGAAATGTTCAAAAAGTATTAGGTACTATTATTGAAGTTGCTGCCTAGAGCTATGAGACCTAAAGATCTATAAACAAAAATAAAAATATTCAGCTCTCACCTGAAATAGATTTCTTGTCCCTGATCAACAATAGTTATCTTTGAGATTAAATAGTAATAATAACCATACAACAATAACAAAGTGTATATTTTATTTCTGAATCTCTTGATTGTTGTAAAATGGCTCTTCCCATCTCATCTGACCAAATATACACTAAATATTTTTGATCACAGAAAATAGTCTTACCACACATTCGTCCTCTCAGCACTGAACCTGGTCTGCAGAAGAAGAAAGCCTTTTCTGTTTCTAATGAATTGCTGTCAGCTACCAGCATTTCTGATGCAAGCTGAAAGGAGTACAGGGGCTCTTTACTGAGGGTTCTTTTCAGTTTATTTGTGATTGTTTCCAATGTCTCAATGAGTCGTCGCTGATTTTCCAGTTCAAGGGTATCATTTCTTTCATTGGGCAATGGCACACTAGCTGAGATAAAAACAAAACAAAACATAACACAGATACATAGTGTTTCAGGAAGTCATT
>NW_006995076.1:0-564 GCF_000164805.1 Carlito syrichta
CCCTGACCAACTGAAAGGTCTATAGTATCACAGTGATCTAAATAATCAAGATATTTAATGGACATCATCAACTGCCATATGTACATTTAAATAAAACAAATGTTTAGCATTAGAAGAAAGTAATTTAAAAGTATAAAAAAGAAATGAGAATTAAACTTTGGAGAATTCCAGAGAGCATATACACACTACTCCATAAAAATCTATTTTAGGAATCCATGTGAAATAATTCTGCCAGTCTTTCTGAAAAGTTAGACTTCAAAATTTCTAGTTATGAACCTTTGCAACCTTAAAATGAGAAGTGAGGGAGAATCGCATACCATGTTTCAAGTTTTGGGCCCAAGTCAATTTGGCTATTAGAGTCCAAAGCCAGTCATGAGCTGACTGGCAGACGGCATCGCTGATTCTTCCTAGGGAGAAACTGCCTGCAGCATCCACAATTCTGATGATGTCCAAAGAAGGTAAAGAACTGGTCATAAGCCAAGTATTTCTCCTTGGAGCACAGACAGAAAGACAAGGCGGACAAAACTCAGCTTGTTACCATTTGAATTTGAATTTCAATTTGGC
>NW_006995077.1:0-543 GCF_000164805.1 Carlito syrichta
AGTATTCCTCCCTGCCCTGTTGTTCCTGCTGTTCCTGGTGTCTCTCCATACCCTAGACTTTCTGGTATCCCTCCCTCCCCTGATGTTCCTTCTGTTCCTCACAGCCCTCAAGTACCCCTTGTCCCTCCCTGCCCAGGCATTCCTGGTGTGCCTCCTTGCCCTGGTTTTCCTGGTGTCTCTCCATCTCCCATGTTTTGTGTGTCCCTCCCTGCTGTGAACTTCTTGGTATCCCTTCCTCACTTGAAGACCCTGGTGCCCTTCACTCTGCTGGTGTTCCTGGTGTCCATCCCTGCCCTGACATTCTTGGTTTCTCTCCCTCTGGTTTTATTCCTGCTATATTTCCCTCCCATGAAGTTCCCATTGCCGCTTACTCCCCTGAAGTTCCCAGAGTCCCTCACTTCTCTGGTGTTCCTGGTGTCCCTCGCCCCACTGGAGATCCTGGTGTCCCTCATTCCACTAGTGTTCCTGTTGTCATCCCCCACCCTGAAATTCCTCTGGTGTTTCCAGTGACCCTCCCTCCACTAGTGTTCACAGTGTCCATCC
>NW_006995078.1:0-3088 GCF_000164805.1 Carlito syrichta
GGTACCTAATTATGGTTGTAAATGATCCTAACACAAAAGTATTTGTAGGGCCAGATCCTGGATTGCAACTATCAAGAGGACCAGAAAGTTCCTGTGGATCTCTAATCACAGATTCACGGTATCCACGGAGTAAGTAGCTCTGAAAAGTGTAAGGACCTAGAAGCCCAGATTGCTGATTAAACCTTATGAAGAGGCCCTGTAGATTCTGGAGAATGAGGACTGCTAGAACCGGATTTCCTTTTCGTTCTCAGCATGATGCCCTGATTTTCTCTCGTGATGTGGATTCTGAAACTCTGTATACAAATAGGCAGATGCCCAAAAGTTTCCTAGGGACATGGAATCCATGAATCCTGATTACCCTTAAAAGTACCTAATAAATATTTGGCAACCTCAAAACACAAGTCCCCTATCCGAATGAAGGACAAACGGAAGTTTTAGGATTAAAAGGTACATCTTAAGACGAGAGTTACCTACAAATATGGCGATAAGTTTCTTTGGGTCCTGGTCTCCCCTTTGTTGTCCTGAGGAACCTGACGGACTTGTAGGTCCACGTTCTCAGTTACAACTATCAAGAAGACCAGAATGTTGCTGAGAATCTACAAAGACAAAATTGTCATATCCAAGAGGCCTGTAGCACTAAATAATGTGGGGAATTAGAAGCCCAGATTCCAGATTAGCCCTTATAATGTGGCCATGTAGACTTCTTGGATTGGCGACCCACGTAACCAGATTCTTTTTTTCTTAGTAAGACTCCAGGACGTTACCTGGCGATGTGGAAGTAAAAACTCTTGTATGCCAATATTCATTCGCCCAAAAGATTAGAAGAACCCTTGAATCCAAGATTGCTGGATCCCCTTTAAGAGTACGTCCTAAGGATATGGGAGCTCCTAATCCCAAGTTATGAAATAAATCTAAAATTCCAGCAGTAGGTTCTGGATTGGGAGGTAAACCTGAAGCCAGAAATTACAGTAAAACTGGGGAGAAGATGCATTGGGTTGTGAAATCTGGCCTTAGATACTAATGCAAAAAAAGCCAAGCAGATGGCCAGATTCTCTATTACAACTAAGAACAGGAGCAGCAGGTTCCTGGTGATTGGTAATGACCAATTTGTGGTACGGATATAGGAATTAGCTTGGAAAAATTGGGGACGGGGACTCCAAGTTCCTGATTAACATTTAGAAAAAATCCTGTAGGCTTCTACATATGAGTACTTCCTTAAGCCAGGGAAAAATCAGCAAATACACAGAAGTTTGAGGGTCACATGGAAACTGATTTTCCTTGTTTCACATTGGTAACATGAGTAGAAGCTGTCTAGGGACATAGTGTCTCAGAATCCTGTTTCGTTCTCAGCAATACGACCACATGTTTCCCAGTGCCTTGGAAGTCCAGACCCGTGGCTCCCAATAGAAAGAGTGCAGAATGTTCCTGTGGACTTGGAAACCAAGACCCTGGTGCCCTCCTGAAAATACTTTCTAAACATGGTGCAACATCTAAACCCAAGGTCCTAATTCCGAATAGCTGAACTGCCAAAAATTTCTGATGTACGAAGTAACCCTGAACTCAGGGCTTACATTCAAAAAACCCGAGATGATTACTTGTGTCCTGAAATTTGGCGTTAGAGGATCCAGAATCTAAATGGACTTCTAGTGCCATATTTTCGTTTAAACTATTGAGAGGACCAGAATGTTGCTGGACTTCTGGAATGACTGATTCATAATATCGACATAGGAAACAGCTCTGAAAAATATGGGGACGTCGAAGTCTGGAGTCTTGTAGGCCTTAGCAAGACATCCTGTACATTTTAGGAATTGAGGATTCGTGTAGCCCAGATTCTTTATTCTTCCTTAGCCAGAGCCCATGTAGTTTCCTGTATATGAGGACTCCTATTCCCACAGATTCCTGCTTCAAAATCCTGATTCTTGTTTATCCCTTAGCAAGATGCCCAGTAGATTTTTGCACTGAGAATTTGTGCAAACCAGATTCCTTATTCTTTCTTAGCAAGAGGCTGTGTAGTTTCCGGTATATGAAGACTCCCATTACCCGGTTTCCTGCTTTGAATCCCAGATTCTTGTTTAGCCCTTAGAAAGACGCCACGTAGATTTTTAGGATTGAGGTCAGGTGTAACCCAGATTCCTTATTCATCTTTAGCAAGAGGCTGTGAAGTTTCCTATATATGAGAACTCCCATTCCCCAGATTCATGTTTCAAACCCCTGAAACATTTTTCTCCCTTAGTAAGACTCCATGTAGATTTTTGGGATCTGAGGACTCATGTAACCCAGATTCCTAATTCTTCCATAGTAAGAGGCCATGTAGTTTCCTATATATGAGGACTCCCTTTACGCAGATTTCTGCTCCATTCTCAGCAATACCCGAGATATTTCCTGATGAACATAGAATTCTGGTTGTTTGGAAATCAATAGAAAGACTCCCATATAGTGGTTTGGAACTGTAATCCAAGTTACCAGAATCCCATTAACAAGACATTGTAAAAATGTGGAATATTCTAAACCAAATATCCCAATTCCCACCATCCTGACCACAAGAAATGTCTTTATTTTGAGGTAATCTGAAGCAAGGGATTTTGTCACAACATGCCAATTGATGCCTAGGTAACTGGATTATGGCCGAAGACGTTGATAAGAAACAAACGGAATTGTAGATACAGATGCTCGATTGTAACTATCAAGAAGACTGGAATCTTCTTATATCTGTAATTAGAGATTTTAGTTATCCACGCAGCAAGTAACTCTGGAAAATGTAGAGACTTACAAGCCCAGATTCCTCATTAAACTTATCAAGAGGCCATATAGATTTTGATGATTGAGGACTCCCTGAACACGGATTCTCTTCTCATTCTCAGCAAGAAGCCCTGATTTTTCCTGGCAACCCGGATTCCAAAATTCTGTATGCAAATAGACA
This sequence comes from Carlito syrichta, assembly GCF_000164805.1. NCBI lineage: Eukaryota > Metazoa > Chordata > Mammalia > Primates > Tarsiidae > Carlito > Carlito syrichta. The sequence goes on from NW_006995078.1 coordinate 2,921, forward strand.
AATACCCAGCATTTTCCCAGGGACGTGGAATCCGTGATTCCTGGATAAAAATATGTACTGCATGCTTAGCAACCTCAAAACCGCAGCCCATATCAAATAGATGCAGAAACGGAAGTTTTAGGATTACAGGGTACATATTAAGACAAGAGTTATACACAAATATGGCGA
>NW_006995079.1:0-865 GCF_000164805.1 Carlito syrichta
GTACTTGTGCAAGCCAGTCTCCTCCTTTCCAGTCTCTGGGAATGAGAGAGCCTTTCTCCACCCAAGGACCCCACATCCACCTGTGCCCTTGACCCACAACTGCATCACCACTGACCCCAGGACAGTGCTCACAGCAGGAAGCCCATAGCTAGATAAAACTTCTCACGGACCAAAAAAATAAATATAAAAAAAGCCTGCACGTGACCCTTTTCTAGTTACTAGTCACAGATTTTTCCCTTTCTTGCCCACGTTTTTAAAAGTTCTGGCCTGCACCTGCTTATTCCACTTCCCCTCCATCCATACCACAACCTGCCATATTTGTGTTTCTTCCTCCTTGCCCTGCCTTCCCCCGTTGTCCTCTGTGTTCTCACCTCACCAAGAGTTGTTCTCATCTCTCTCGTCTGGCACCTGCCCATCAGTTTTCTTCAGTGGACGCTGCTCAGTTCACATCTCACTGAACCCCAAATGTCGGTTCTCTGTCTCCTTTTATGACTTCTCTCCTTTTTTTAAAAACAATCTGAGGTTGAATTTCCTATAACCTTATTTCCATGGTCTTCTCTTTTTATCCACTCACACATCTTCAAATACGACACAAATACAATGACAGGAGAAGCTTTTCAGCACAGCACTTCTGTCTAGTCTGCCTGTTACCGGCTGTCCCTCAGACACTCCTAATCCACCCAGACTCATCATGTCCCCATCTCCTCTATCAAGGGAGAGGCTCCTTCTATGCTCAGCCTGAGTCGACCCACTATCACATCATTCCCTCCAACTAGAACTTAGCTATTGTCACCACCCCATCATTACTTTCCTCCCACATGTCGGACACCCAAGACCTGATCATTTGGCTCCTTAAGAATCTCGG
>NW_006995080.1:0-526 GCF_000164805.1 Carlito syrichta
ACTTAAATAGCTAGCTATCTCATGTAACTAGCTGACTTAACTAGCTGAAATAACTAGCTAGCCAGCTGGCTAGATATCTGCCTTAATTAGCTTTTTAACTATCTAGCCATCTGGCTAGGCAACTGACTAAACGAGCTGATATAAATAGCTAGCCAGCCGATTAGCTGGCTGACTTAACTAGCTGACTTAACTAGCTAGCATGCAAGCTGCTTAAATAGCTATCTACCTAACTAGCCAGTTGGCTACCTAGCTGACTTAACTCACTAACTTAAACAACTAGCCAGCTGGCTAGATAACTGAGTTAACAAGCTAGATTTCTAGCTAGCCAGTTGCCTAGCCAGCTGACTTACCTAGCTGACTTACCCAGTTAGCCAGCAGGTTAGCCAGCTCACTCAACTAGTTGACTTAAATAGTTAGCCTGCTGGCTAGCCATGTGACTTAAAGAGCTCAATACCTAGCTAGCCATCTGGCTAGCCAGCTGACTTAACTAGATTACTTAATTAGATAGCCAACTGGCTAGCCAACT
>NW_006995081.1:0-519 GCF_000164805.1 Carlito syrichta
AACCATAATAAAAACTACTGATTAATGAAAAAAAAAAAAAAAGAATGTATTATACTTTACTAAAATTATTATACTTATACTAAAAACTACTAAGAAGCTATTTGTACTTTATCTGAAATTCAACTAGGTGTCCTGTATTTTTACTGGTCAAATGTGGCAACACTACTCTGGAATAAAGCCTTACTATTAGGTGGGCAGGAACTTGTACTGCTCATCCTGTTCCCCCATGTCTGGTACAGTGCTCAGCACACATAGTTCCCTGGAATATTGGGGAATAAGTGAACGGAGACCACCTCGGTGTCAAGATCAACCTGCTCCCTTCCCCCAGCCTCCTGAGGTCTACCAGATCCCCACTTCTCTTGGTTCGTCAGGGAAGAGCACAGTGCTATCAGCAAATACAAAATGTGGAGAGAAGCATGGAGTGAGAGTGGGAGCAAAGACAGGAATTTGCAAGGGAGCAATTAAGAGTGAAGAAGCAACAATAAAATGTCTGAGCCAAAAAATGCTCTTTAGATGTGA
>NW_006995082.1:0-517 GCF_000164805.1 Carlito syrichta
CACAAGACCAGAGCAGGGACAGAAAGAGGTCACAGTAGGCCTCCTCTGCTCTCTTGGTTAGGCACTTGGATTGCTTGCTATCGTTCTGCATTTCTTTGCCTCTTCCTAACTGTATTATCTCCCTAGTGAGAGACACAAGTTTTATAATTTTGACTTTTTGCATATCTATTGATGCTGGGCAATTGAAGAACCCATACTACCCATGGAGCCTGCCAAGATGGTAGGAAAAACAAGGGTCCATCTGGGAATACTCAGTGCTCCCGGTATGTGCTATTATGCCTTAATCTGCTAACAACCTCCCCTCAAAGATAAGATCATTACTGAACCTTCTGATGAGAAAGACTTTTGAGTTGGGCGCATCTATTCCTCTTGTCTCTCTGGCTAAATGGCCCATCTGTCACAGGACATGGAAAATTTTGGTGAACATACAGGGCTGAAAAGATTGGAGTTGGGGAGAAGGTTTGTACAATATTTCCATGAAAGCTTTTTGATGTTATTGTTGAAATGTAAGAGGTCA
>NW_006995083.1:0-3514 GCF_000164805.1 Carlito syrichta
GGCACCCCTCCTACATGGCTGACACAGTCCTATACTGAGGGCTTGTGGAGAGGGTGCACTACAGTCATTGTGGGTTGAGTAAGAAGGAGGAAAATGTCAAATAATAACTTAAGGACAGAGCTTTTCAAGGTTAGAAAACGCTTTCCCCAGCGCTTTGGGAGGCCGAAGTGAGTGGATTGCCTGAGCCCGGGGGTTCGAGACCCACCTGGGCAACTTGGCAAGCCCTCATCTCTACAATAAATAAAAAAATTAGCCGGCCATGGTAGCGCACACCCGTATTTCCCGCTACTTGGAAGGCTGAGGCAAAAGGATCACCGGAGCCCAGCAGGTCGAGGCTGCAGTGGCTGGGAGTGGACACTGAACTCCTTTCTGGGCGACGGAGTGATACTCCCACTCACAAAAAACAACAAAAAAAGAAAACACTTTTACGTGTATTACTGCATGCAATCTGCATGCATGAATGTGGTCGTAACAGCCCGATGACATACCTCAGAAGTTTTCATTATTTTGTGGTTGGGAAACTAAGAATCAGAGAGGTTGTTTGACTCACTCAAAGTCACACAGCTCATAGGTCTCAGATCTGGCTAGAAATCCCAAGACAGTTCTTAAAACTGAAAGAAAAAATCTTCAAAAGTGAGTACTATGAAAATGACCGAAAGTATAAAACTCACTTATTCTAATATTGTAATAATGGCCTGTAACTCATACACACACACACACACACACACACACACACACACACTCAAATACACTCAAATGCAGTATACATAAAATATGAGCATTAAAAATAAAACAATTAAAAATAAAATATCTCATTAAGCGATAGTCAAAATAAAAGATGTAAATCCAGAAATCAAAAATTCAAAATATATAGAGAGAATAAAATAAAAATGTAGAGTTTTTCCCCCATGTTATGGCATAAAATTTAGTTGCGATTAGCTTAAAATAACTTATCACGGATAGATTTACTTCTATGACCCATGGCACACACATAGTAAAAACCAATGACAAACACACTAAAGGTAAAAATTTAAAAATCAAATCACACTACTAGACAAAGTCACTAAACTACTGCTTTAGGAAAATTCCCAAGCTGTGTTTTCCCTCGACTCCTGCACAACCACAACAATCATCAATGCCGAAGAATTCTACGACCAAATGTGTGGTGGTTTTTCCCCACACTGAGTAGTAGACACCGGCCCAACACCCTCCACTTCAATGCTGAAACCCTCTTTACATCCCATTTCCCCGTATTGCCCTCCTCTTTCTGAGTCTTCAAGTCAACCATCCCACATGCCTTTGCAGACCCCTAGCTTAGCTCTCACTGGTAAGTGAGAACATCACCGTATGGTTTTTCCATGAGTGGTGCTTCACTTAGGAAGGTGGTCTCCTATTCCATCCCTGGAGAGAGTTCCCAATCTCTCAGGTTGACAATTCGGTCCCCAAGACTTCCGTCAACCCCAGACACTGGTTGCAAGTCTGACCAGGGAGCTTCATGTTGGGGTTGCCATGACTCCCTATTTGGGTTCAAGTAACTTGCTAGAAAAGCTCACAAAACTCAGAGAAACACATTCTTATGTTTGACAGCATATTATAAAGAATATTGTGAAACATCAGATGAAGAAATTTCTAGGAAAAAGCATGGGGGGAGGGGCCCTAAACTCTCATGCCCTCCCTGAACATGTCACTCTCCAGGAACTTTCCAGTATTCACCTATCCAAACCCAGTCCTTTGGTGTTTTTATGGAAGCTTCATGACCTCAGTGTTTCTTTCCCAAGAGTATAGGGAGGGACCCTCTCTGGGCGGGCTCTTAAGACTCACAATCAGTATGCAGGGCAAGATTAGAGTCCTGCCTAGGGCCAGTTGAACCTAGGGCAGGAGAAGAATGGACAGATTGTTTTCTAAGGATGGCCCCTGAGATTCCACATACCCAACATTGCAACTGAAGACTGTCACTAGGCCTATGGGGGTTATGAACCAGGAACCATGGATAAAAACCAATATGCAAATATATATCACAACTCCACAGCTCACCCCTGGTTTTTGACCTTGGATCCTTTACATAAAAAAATAGATATATATACACACATTTATTAATAATTGGTTCCATCCATCATAGTGTATGAATGTTTCCCATGGTGAGGCCACTCAGACTGGTAGACTTTCTTTCAATCTTGTCAGGTTCCAAAATCAGGAGTGGTCTTTGCATAGCTTCAAATTTCCAGGCATTTGGGATAATTGAGCAAATAGACTAAGTTATCTCTTGCCGAGACTCTTGATAGTTGTTAACAGAATACTGGATTTCCCTCCATTTATGCCCCAATGATTCATTTCTTTACCCTAAGTCATTTTCCTTCTTTTCTCTATTTTTCATTTAATTTTGCCTCAACTTTTCCAAATTTGGAGGGGACATCAGATTTGGCCAATGTACTGGTCCAGATTGTTGGTAGCAATACTAGTCTAACAAAGTGCTGCTCCTTCTGTCCATTCTCATTTATATAGGGCAAGAGTACATAACACAGGTTCCAAACTAGTAAGCCACTGTTTTACCACCAGGCAATACAGCTGTATTTATCCTCAATCCTGGTCTTGCTAGATGGGGCAAAAGCACAATTTACTCCCATCAAGCTCTTAGGACTTCTGACAACATGTACAAACATAGTGACATTTTCTTGCTTAAAATCAATTCCTGCTTCTAGCACTTGTACCTGTAGCTCTGGTTCAAGGACCACTGCATTAGGTAAGGCAAAGATGTAAAATAATAGCTAGAAGGATAATTTTGAATGTTCTCACCACAAATAATAAGTGTATGAGATAACAGAGATGCTAAAATCCTTGATTTCATTATTATACAATGTATACATATAATAAAATGCTGCAATATACCTTCTCAATATTTACACTTTTTGTGTGTGTGTGTATATATATATATAAGTTTTTAACAATAGAAATGCTAAATTCAGATGGAAATATCAAAGGCTATGAATATTTAAATAAATACTGGTAAATATAAAAAACTAGGAAGTAGAATACTTCCTGATTTGCAATTACATTTGTTATAATAATCAAAACAGTAGGGTGCTGCCATAAAAACAGAAACATAGAAAAAGAGACAAAAAGGAGGGCCCAAATAACAGACCCAAACATATATAGAGTCAACTCATGAAAGAAAGAAGGAAAGAAAGAAAGAAAAGAAAGGAGTATCTGTTCAACAAATGGTTTTGAGAAAATTGAATATCAATATGCAAAAGAATGAAATGGGAGCATTTTGTTAAATAAGACATTAGAATCTAATCAAAATTTCAAAGGGTTTAAAAATTAAACAAAAGACCAGGAACCATAAAGCTCATATAAGAAAACATAAGGGGCAGTGGATATTCTGGGCATTTGAATCTATGCTCCCAGGTTACAAAAAGGAAAGACAGGAAGAAGAAAAAAAGGAAAGAAAAGAAGAAAAATTAAAAGAAATTGAAGTGAAGCAGGACCAAGAAAAAGAGGAAGAAACTAAATGGGG
>NW_006995084.1:0-22501 GCF_000164805.1 Carlito syrichta
CGAATCTGTCAGAAACCTCCTTGCACTGACAAAGGACTTTGGCAATGTCTCAGGGTATAAAACATATGTGCAAAAGACAATCATATTCCTATACACCAACAAGAAACAAACAGAATCCCAATTAAAAGCACAATCCCCTTCACAATAGCCACAAAAAAATTGAATTTCTTTATTGTCATTTCCAGGTCTGAGAAGAATGATGATGATAATTTAATAGATATTGTACTGAATCTGTAGATTGCTTTGGGTAGGAAGGACATCTTAACAATGTTGATTCTTCTGATCAATGAACATGGAATATTTTTTCAATTGTTTGTGTCTTCTTTGATTTATTTGAGCAGAGTTTTCAAGGTGGGCTGTAACAGTTGATGGTCAGCTTCTCTTGAGAGAGTTGTATTCTTTTTGATTTGGGGCTCAGTGCATATGTTGGATGGCTAGGGGACATGGGAAGGCTGATCTCAATTGGGAGAGTGGTTGTGAGCAATGATAGTGAAGTAGAGAGCATCTGTTAGAAGAGGAACATGGTGTAGTCATAATGATAATAGCAGCAACAGTGACATGAATGCTAGTGCTGGTGGGAATGGACGTATCATCAGTGGCATAAATAGTGGTAGTAATAATGCTAGGTCTAGTTTATTGATCAAGAGTTTTATACTAGGCAAGGTAATAAGTGTTTCCCACCCTTGTTTCATCCTCACTAAGCCCAAGACCACAGTACAACTCTTTTTCCTCATTATTAAGGTGAGGATCTAGACTTAGAGATATAACCTCATTTACCCCCAAACATTCAGCTAGTAAGTGCCAAAACCAGTATGTAAATACTTGATGTCTAACTTCAAAGTCTCTAAACTCCCAAGGTCAGGCAGGTCTAGAGGACAACCATAGTCTTGCACTGGTTCTGACACTATATAATACCCTGCCTCATTTTCCTTCATTGGAAAATAAAGATGCTGGACAATGTAATCTCTAAGATTCGTTGTATTCATCTTGTGATTCAGTTATTTCATCAGAAAATGGTGCTAATAATTTTACTTTGTGGATCAGATGAAATAATGCATGAAACAGTGTCAGGCACATAATGGACACTCAATGAAATTTTAGAGTATAATAAGTAAAATATTACTATCATCATGTCATCAAACAGCCAGGTTAATTAATTGCCTCAACATTAGTTCTACTGGATACATTTGGATGAGAAAGGTGTTGTCTAGTTAGCATGACCTGCTATTTACTTTCAGGTTGGAGAACTACCTAAAGATGAGGGTCATAACCAGGAGGTAGATCTTCTGATAGACTCTCTTACCTTCTTTGAAATTTAACTGCATATATATTGTATTGGACTAAATGGCAGTAGTCTTCTAAAAGTAACAACATCTACAAGTTTCAGGTGTCAAAGTAAGACATGGGCAAGCCATTTCTCCTTCAGACTAACTTTGAACCAATTTATGTTAGAAGGTACATGTTTATAAATACAGCATGTCCTCACTTAATGTCATTATTAGGTTCTTGGAAAGTGCAACTTGAAGTGAAGTGTTATATTATGAAACCAGTTTTACCATAGGCAAATTAGTATAAGGAAAAGTTAAGTTCCTATGGCATATTTCTGGTCACATAAAACATCATCAAACTACTAAATAAAGACCCAGAGCATTTCTAATTTTAAGCATTGAAGTAAATATGAGATATGCACACATGTAAGAAAGACTAATAAAAACACGTAAGATAATTACCCAATTATTGGTGAATCAGTGAGTGGCATGGTGGTACTGGTGCTGGGCTAAATCAAGGAGTAGATGTTTGCAAAGGGAAAATTATCAGAAGCCCCTCCTGTCACTGCACAGTTCAAATATAATCAGTGACAAATGTGGCTTGCTGAGCACTTTCATGCTGCATTGTTTTTTGTTGTGTAGTTGGATGATTATTGTATATTTTACAAGTTTTTATTTGACAATAATTTGTATCCATTCATTCATTTTCTAACCCACTTATTCCAGTTCAGGGGTACAGGTGGCCTGAGTCTTTCCCAGCAGCTCAGGGGGCAAAGCAGGAACCCACCTGGACAAGACATTATGCCATCGTGGGGTCACTCACACCTGCACCCACTTATGCTGGGATCATTTAGACATGCCAGTTCACCTAAGGTTCACAGTCTTGGGATGTGGGAGGAAACCTGGGTAGCAAGAGAAAACCCACACAGACATGGGAAGAATGAATGAACTCCACACAAACAGTGGACCTGGTTGGTAATTGATTTTTTGGGAAGATAATATAAATCTGTCTTTTACCTGAGAGTTTCACTTTTCAGATTTAGGCCCTATGAGAATCTTCAGACTAAACTGTATCAGGAAAAATGCAGTATATTTTCAGCCTCAAAGTCATATCTTTTGATTAATGTGCTTATATATAAACAGTGGCAAAGCATGGAAGAGAACTCAGAATCCAAATTTGTTGATTAGTATCATAAGTGATGGAATCTAAGTGTTCTTGGAAACTGAAAAAGTAGCAGGGATAAATGTGTTTTCTGACTCAAAATGTTCAATACCCTTGTGGGATGGCAAGTCTTAACAGTCTATTCCACTGAACTTTTGTCCCTTGCTAATAAGATATACTGATTAAATGAGTAAATGAAGTCAGAAAAGCATTGCATTCTTTACCTGGATTCGTCACACCTAAAGAATACACACAGATCAGATTGAATGGTTTCTTCATACAACTAATGAAATTGTATGCTATGATATAAATACATGGCTCTCTTATCCCTGAAAGTTGTTGTCTATTTCTCTAGATAGTAAATGTTTACAGTAGGTTCCCTATAAATGTTTTAAAATTTGCCAGACCTAGCATTGCTATTTAAAAAAAGAGTCTCAAATGGAATCCAGGGTTATGTGTTTTGGCTCATTTAATAAGTTTATACTTATAATGGCAAATTTTACATTCTGAATAATTTTATTGTCTTCCTTTTTAAAATTATAAATGAAATACATGCCCCTTGCATGCCATAGAGTACACAGACATTTAAAGACAGAAAAGTCACCTGTGATTCCCACTTCATGGAAATATAGTCATTAAAAAGTTTGGTGATAATCTTTGTAGATATTTTATATATCTGTATACTTAAAATGCATTTTACTGTACACATTAATTAATCTTAATGTACTTTCAAAATTTATATATTTTAGAAACCTTTACATCATTTTCTATAGTTGTATAATATTTAATTGCATATTATTTATGTGAGTAGTTCCTTATTAATGGATGTTTCCAATGATGGGGGTGTATTCTTTCATTTATGTGTATTTTTGTCCAATTACTAGATTTCCTAAGGATAAATTCAGAGAAAGTAGAATATGCATCTAAATTTGGATAAATATTGTCAAACTGTTCTCCAGAATTTTTGTCATTTCCTTTTCATGTCAGCAACAGCATGGAAATGTCACAATAAGCTTAAATAAGAAATACAACCATTTTCACTTTTCTACATACATCTGAGTGAATAACAACAACAAAAAAATCAGTCTGGCTGGGCTTGGTGGCTCAGCCTGTAATCCCACACTTTGGGAGGCTAAGGTGAGTGGATTGCCAGAGCCCGTGGGTTTGAGACCCGTCTTGGCATCTTGGCAACTTGGCGAGACCTCATCTCTACAATAATTCAACAACAACAAAAAATCAGTCTGAATGTCTTCTGTGCAGGAGTAGTAGAGTTCATCTTACTGCTTGCTTACTGTAAGATATTACTCAAATCAGAAAAGCAATTAAAAAATTATCTCCATACTTTGTTTAGAATAGACAAAGGGAGAAAAATGTAAATTTTCAGACAATATTAAAATGTTACACTGTTATATTATTTGGGGAAGATGCTAAGATGCGTTTTTATGGCAGAGACACATAATGAGGAAGAGGATTGTATTGTGTATTGAGTATATTTGCTTAAGTGATGTCTGTCATAATATTATTTTTTAGTATTAAAAAATAGAAATAACACTTGTAGAGAAAATATGTTTGTGTTTGTCCCTGTTATATTTGTATATATATATATATTTTAATTAGTTTTAGTTAGTGTCCTCAATTTAAAATAACCTTCTCAAATGCTAAGACTGCTATGAAATGTTGTATACCATGTTTTGAACTAATCTTAAGGTAATGATCACATTCTGATAAGAAAATCACTATTAATATAGTTTCTGTAACGCGATATATGACATGTCTTAAATAACTAAATGATATATAATGAAAGCTTAATATATTAAAACTATAAATCATATTTGTTCTTTTTAGTAGATAAACTTGTTGAATTGTGGAGACAGGGTTTGCTTATTTTAGGTACCCAGGCAATAACACTCAATCTTAGATTAATTTTGGATCAGGGCTAACAGAATGGAACAAATATTCTGAGAAGAAAAGAGAATCAGTAGGCAACTATAAACCCACATCAAAGGTGTAGGAACTTGATTCCACATAAAAAGAGAAGAGGCAACTCTGCCTCAGTTGGTATGAGACACTCTGTTGGAGCATGAGACTGTGCTTTCCTAGGAAACACTGTTCTGTCCTGGGGAAACAATGTGGAGTATTTACAGGTTCTAAGTTGTTTAGAGGAATCTTTATACAGTTACTTCAGACTGTCAGTGGTCTCTCTTGAAAAGAGGAAAGAGGCTGTATGTAGACTGGAAATAGCTTGGTGAGAGATGCACCACATTCATGGAATGAGAGTATTAGAATTGAGAACTGGTCTGTTAAAATTCTTTGAACCCATGGTCTGCTACCAATTCTGCTGATCGTTATATTTAGTAGTGAGGTGGCTGCAAGTACCTGGGAATGTATTTAAGGTCTAGATTTGCAACACAGTGTCTTCATTGATTTTTCTGGTTTTCTGAACTGGGAAGAATGAACATGACAGGAGGCTTGTTGTGAGGGCCAGGAAGGCTTCAAATTGAAATTTGGGGCTGGTAAAGAGAAGGAAATAAAACAAAATAGCAAAACATAAAATTGATAGTTGACTAACAAAGAAGGCTAAATGAAGGTTCTAAAAATTCTTCGGAAACCATAGTAATAATAGGGATGGGGTCAGTATTGTCAGATATCTGTATGCTGATTATAAATTATAGATATTAAGCAGAAAGTTCAATTATGGCCTAAAGAATGTAAGCAAATCTTGGCCCAATGACTGAACGGAATGACTTACAATGGAAGAACTAACCTTTCCCTTTGCTGAGAAACAGATTTTAAAAAATACAGAGAGGACTCACTACATATTACATAGGTGTATATGGACTACTCACATACATATACACACATATAGGACATATATATGCATACATAGACATATGTGTTCACATACATACCCCTGCATTTACTTAGGAAGAAAACATACCAACAATGTTAAAGAAATTAACTCCAGGCAGGAAAATTTTAGATAACTGTTTTTTGTTTTTCTGCGTTTCTGTATTTTCAAATAATTCAATAGTATAGAAAGTCCCCTACCTATGAACCTTCAAGCTGCAAACTTTCTTTTTTTTCTTTTTTTTATTATTATAAAGATGTGGGGTACAATCCAATGTTAGGTATACAATGTTAGGTATAGTTATGCAGGTACCCTTGGTGATGAGGTATGCCCCTCCCTCCCCTAGCAGTTTCCCTCAACTGCCAATCCCACCCCTCTCCCCTGATGGTTCCCCACTACTGCCAATCCCTTTCTTATAGCATTATAATTGTTCAAGGTCTGCTTATGAATGAGAACATATGGTACTCTGTTCTTTGTTTCTGTGATAGATCACTGAGTATTATTAATTCCAAATCCATCCAAGTCAAGCTGCTAACTTTCAAATATGTGAATGTGCATTTGAATTTCCAGTCACATAAATTAGTTTGTGTGTCTGGTGAACATTGTCACATGCATGCATCCTCTTCACTTGAAAGGTTGTGCTTTTGTGTACTTTACTGTAGAGTACTATATAGAGTACAGTAGTACTTTACCTTTATTTCAAGCCCAGGATGTCTGGAAGCAAGCATAAAAGCATCAGCGGTGTAGCTAGTATTGTATAGTTGATTGTGTTAGTTGGTTACCTAGACTAATTTTGTTGGACTTAGGAACAAAGAGGACTTAGAAACTCACTCTCAGAATGGAGCCCATTTGTATGTAGGGGATGTACTGTAAATAGCTATTACTTTGGTAATGGAAATTGTATTTAAGTAATATTTTGAAACACTAAAAATATCAAAACATACATTTGAGTAGAGAACATTTGGGTATGGATGAAACAGTTGAACAGAAATAGTTGTTGGCTACTTTTAGAAATGGATGATATTTTAATTGTAGGGATGGTAAATCCCTCAATAAGGTAGTATAGTAGTTATAGTAATGCTGGGGATTTCATCTCTACCAGTGGCCTGCCAAGAATTTGAAAGATTTATGACTTACCTTAAAAAATAAATTTCTCAAATGATTGAGGAAATAGAGTGATTGGCTACCCTCAATTTAATACTATATTTGGAAAGAATTCATTGGTCAAATGAAGAGTGTGTATAGCTAAAACTGAAATTGAGAATTTAGGGAACAGATTTTTAAAAATCCAAATTAAAAAGTTTTTAGCTCCTTAAATACAGATCCAGTGGCTCTCCAGCCCTTAGCCTGTAGTTTAACCTAAACATATGATAGATGTGAGTCAATGCTGTAAGACTTTAAAAGACTGCTGGCATTTAGTTGGCATAGTAATATTTGTGTAATAAGTGGAGAAATAATTTAAAGAGTGAAAAGGTTAGTGAGAAGGCCTGTCGATGTGGGAGGCTGTAATAATGACATTCTGATAATAATTGATGGCCTCAGCAAAGAAGAGAGTGGTTGTCCCCACAATATCACATGCCAGCTTTCAAAATACACATGTAAAATATGGGACCGTGAAAAAAGTTTTAAGGTTATGTATGAAAACAGAAAAAGGAGGGAAAAAAGATCTGGCCCATAGCTTGATTGGCACCTCCTCTATGGGATCATGTAGCAGTTTGTTTGTTCTATGTGTTCATTTCTCTTTCCTATTATATGTAACCATTTTTGGCTTTACAACTCCCCTTCCTGCCTTCTGCCCCACCTTCTTCCTAATTTTTAGGCACACTGTGTCATCTTTGTGTTCCTTTCGTTCTCATAAAAAATATTTGCACATTTTAGGCACTCCATAAATATTTGCTGTTTTGCATTGTTTGGAACAGATGGTATCATGTTAAAAGATAACTACAGAGAAAGAAACACTACTAAATTCTATTTAACATCTGTTTTCTCTGTAAAGGATAATGGTTTTTCAAATTAGAAAGGGCAGCACAGCATAACTAAAAGAACCTGAAAACCTCAAGTAGGTGCAGAGATTCTAAATGAGCTCCTAGCTGCTCTCAGTCACTATGGATTCATCCCATGGCACTGAAGGAATTTTCAGCTGGGATTGTGGAATCACTCTTCAAGATATTTGGAAAATCCAGGAAAGGGGAGTGATGAACCATTTCCTGATATTTTTGGGAAAATGTGAATGCCTAAAATCAGACATGTTCTGGCATGGGAATTACTAAGTGAATGTATTGATATCACTTGAGAAAAGACAGGCATTAGATGCCAGCCAGGAGGCAGGCTAACCTCATTTCTTTTTTTAAAAAAATATGATTACTGAGCCTATAGATTAGAAAATTTCCCAGGGCCTAGTGTAACTCAGTTTATGCAAGTCACTTGAGATAGTATTTTATGCTATGGTTGTGGGCTCTTCATGGATTGTCTGGTAAGAGATTCATGGGTTTTCGAGCAAATGACCTCCCAAAGATAAATTAATCAAATGGAAAGCTGGCCTTAAAGAGATGCTGCTTTAATTGGATTCTGTTAATAGTTTATCATATCATAAATAATCCCATTTATTAATGTTTTAAAGCCAGAAAATTAAGAGGAATAGTCATGGATAGTGTGGTGGTTAAAGGAGGCCTCATCTTTTTTTATGTCTAGCAATTCATTTTTAATTAATTAATTAATATTTTTATTTTTTAATTTTAAAGATGTGGGTAAAATTCAGGATTACGTATGCAAGTGGTCATCGTACAGGTAAGGGAGGGGGAGCTCATCTTAAAGCCTGGATCTGTAGCTAGCTGATTGACCCTGAATGAATTACTGAACCTTTCTGTGCCTTAGTTTTCTCATTTGTGAAATGGAAATAATAATAACCTACTTCTGTGTGGTATGCATAGGGCCCTTTGCACTGTGTCTAGCACTTGGCAAATACTTCACGAATGGTAGCTTGTGCCCATTTAGAATTTACCTTGCTAAACATTTTATCCATGAGAAGAGATTAAATAGCATCAAGTAGACAGAAATAGATTTTATCAGGCTTAATAATGAAATAAGAAATGAAATTTAAGATAAATATAACGTTCATAAAATTTATACTTTATTTACAACTCATTTGTATAAAATTGATCTAAATGTTTTAGTTGACTGTGAGATAAATTCGATTCATTGTTATATCATGGCTTTAAAAATTAGAAACAGAACAACAATAAACTGAAACTTGTCCCATTACACTTGAACAATTTGACTGCATCTGGAATATGTATCTTTGTCTTTTTCTCCAACTATTTGTTAAGAGGGACAGGTGATGGAGTTGGTCACAAAGGCACAAGGGAGTGACTGGAAGAACTAGAGTTAATAAGTTTGGAAAAGTGGAAACTTTGAAGGCAGCATGAGAACCATCTTTAGAACATTTGAAGGATGTCAATTGTAAGAGAAATTGATTTATCTTGTGATGCACCAGTAGCAGAATGGGCTTCTGTAGTAGACGTGATGGGAAGGCCAGTTTGACTTTTACATTTTCGCTGACCTTAGAGCCATTCAGATGTGGGATGGCCTGCTTCTCAAGGCAGCAAATATTATCACCTCCATGGCAGAGGCAGGATTTTCTGAGAGATTCTGTCGAGGAAATTTCCCAATTGTATGGGGGTGGAGGACTTCAATTCTCTTCCAAATCCAAGAATTTAACATTCTGTGAGAGACTGAGTTTTTCAAAAGAATGCATTTCCCTTGATGAATACCACTGGTTAGGGTACCTACTCTCCTGTAACTTTATGAATTTAATTGATTTTTTAGAACATAAACAAGTTGCAAACATAAGAAATATATTTTTCATTTTAGAAAATGACAAGTTCAGTGTTATTGGGAAAACCATAATTTCAGTAAGTAAGATTCAAAGCATTGGATTCATTACATTACAAGATAGCAATTTCCTCTTCACAATTAATTGTAAGACATTTCTTCCATTATTGAAGAGAAATCGTCTGTGTTTAAAGAACATTTATGTTGAATTAGGAAGGTGACATTTCTTTGACGTTTGTGTGCACATAAAGGTAACTTGTAGAGAAATTTAAGAACACAGGAAGTACGAATGTATAAAAAAACCTTTCACGTGAAAAGCTACTTGATATGTATCAAATATGCTCTTAGACTTCATAAGGTTATTCATCTTAGAAAGCTGGATTTTTTTTCTTTTTAATCTCTTAAGATTACTGACTGCAGTGTTACCTTGACCAGATTCATAGCATTATGTTAGAATTTTGCTGAATAAAAATGAGTCCGGTTTTAATAGTGAAGTGTGTCTCATTCATCCCGTCCCCATCCCGCCCAGGTGTCGGGCCAGCCTAAGCTGTTTAGCACAGTGAAAGTTCTTGTTTGACCATAACTGCACATCTCACTCCACAGGCTTCGGCATTTTAATTAGTGATTCAAAGGAACGTCATTGTCCTCTAGTTGCTTTATCATAATTGCCAAATAATTTTCCATTGAATAAATAAATAATGTAAAGGAAAAACCTCCCCTTATAATGCTGTCATTAAAGCTTCATTTTTTTACCTCCTCATTTGTATTTGTATTAACACACAGACCACTTGAAAGGGAGTAATTATAATGGCTTTCTGACAGTAGCCTATGGTTTTTAAAAACTGGGAATTGTTGTCTTTTCTATCACCACTTTGCACTGCGTGCCTTATTTTAAGGTTTAGATAAAGGAAGTTCTTGGTGACTGGTGTCTCTTCAAAGGTATGTGAAAGTGAGTGATTGATTTGCTGTGTGCATCACTGGAACTAGGTAACTTGCATTATGACTCTGATGTACTGTGTAATTGATGCAAGTCCTTTCATTGCAATCTGAGATTGAAAACAATGTTCATTTGGAGTGTAACAACAGTAATAAACTACATTCCTTTTGTAAGCAGTGGTGTAAGGTAAAGGATCAGGTAGGAGTGACAGATTAACATTTTGGTTGGGCTGGGGTCTGTTTTGAATAGATATGAACAATGTCTTCAAAACAACCCCATTGAAAACAGCTGGTTTCATGAAATTAACTTTTTGATTTTGCTGTATAGAAACTTCTTTTGCTTTAGTCTTTTTATGACTCTTTCTTCTGTCTGATGACAAACCTGAACCCAGTGTAAAGGAGCAATAATTACTTTCATTAATAAGTTGATTTTCATGAAAAGCATCACAGATGCTATTATACCTTGACACATTTTTGAAATGTCTTGTCTGTAGTATTATATCTTTTAAAGTATTGATGATTGGCAATTGAAATCTGCACTATTTGTTTAAAATAAAATTATTTGTTACTAGACAATATCTAGTAACAAGAAAACATCAGATACCAAAGAGATGCATTCTGAAGAATAAAGAAGTCAATATTAATTAATTCTTACAATTCGATAGCATATTTACCATCACAAGTATTGCCATGTGAGAGCTGGCATAGTTTAGAGGTCAAGAGTGCTGGTTTGAAATCAGAACAACCTGTATTCAAATCCTGGCCCCGCTGCTGGCCAGCTGTGTCACCTTGGGCAAATTATGTTAACTTTTTAGTTCAGTTTACTCACCTGCAAAATGCAAGTGATAATGGTAACTACCCAGAGTAATGCTAGGATAATTAAATGAAATAATTAGCATAAAACACTTAACACATTGCTTGGCACATTTTAAGCATTCCATAAATGATGGTGAACCATCAGGACAATGAATCACATCTATCTTTCTTCTTTTTTGATCAGAATTTCTTTCTCTCCATCTCATTCCTGCCACCTTGAAAGTGCTTCTCAGACTTTCATTGCATGGATAACAAGTATCTCAGTAGCCATTTTGTTTCCTGATTATCCTGCTTTTGTCAGACCAATCTTTAAAAGGTATTGGTCAGTGTGAAGCCATTTATAGATGATTCCTGTTACTATTATCAAGTCCAACATTTTTCCATTTAACTGTCTTCAACCCACTACCTCCAGGTTGTGGCTGTGTGGCTTGCAGCATTGTCATGAGGAGTGGAGGCTGTTGCTTAAGGAAACTGTGCTGCACAGGGCCTGGTACTGCATGTCATCAGTGGTGGTGGTGGTGGTGGCATGAAAATCAAACCAGTGTTAGATCTTAGTCTGCTAGCATTAGGCAATCTTCTGAGTGTTTCCCTGAATTAAGAACTGTTGTCCCCATTTTACAGAAGAGGAAAGTGAGTCACAGAGGGCACCCGGCATGGAGTTGTTATTCTGCTATTTTTACTGTTACCCTCATCTAAGTACCTGAATGGTTTCCTTGCTTTCTCCAAATACGTGCATTTCTTGTACTTCAGGAGTGGAGTCACAAATTATGGTTCAAGGGTCAAGACCAGATATAGACATAGACACAGTTGGTTTGGGCTACACAGGGTTTTAGTAATCGGGGATTCCCACATAAAGATGCCTTTCCCACCTGTGCCCTCACCTGCTCGCCCTTCTCACCTTCCTGAATCCCACCTATTTTTCAAAGAGAAGAGCAAGACCCTTCTCACTGACATTATCTTTGATTATTTGCATCCTAACATCCCTTTCTCTTCTGAGTCCCATCAGCACACTTTGTTTTTACACATAATTTAACATTAAATTATGTAATAAACACAAAATATGAAATATTTTGTGTTGTTGCCTGTCATATACTTTCTCCAAGTAGGTTCTTATAATAAGGGAAAATATGATCATTGTAGTAGGAGTGGTAATATGATGATCATTGTTACCATTGATTAAGAAGACATATTTTACACATATAAAGGCTCTCCCATAGCACTACTACATGTCAGGGTAGATATCATCACCTCTGGTGCACTGATGAAGAAATCTCAGTGAAGACTCACAGAGGTTAGGTAACATGCCAGAAGTCACAGGAGGCCGGGCATTTAAACTCACAGCTCTCAGGTTCCAAAACCCATTCTTCTTTCCCCTCATGCCCCAGAGAGCCACTTCTCTACAGCTTCCTGCTTACCTACAACATTTTCAATGTCAGAGGAATCACGTGATTGGTCTTTGGTGGTATATTTACATTAATTTATAAAATACAAGGCATACATTTTCTAATGTCTATAGGAAAATAGTGACATTAGAGATTATGAGTTAATACAAAATAACCCAAGGAACACTTTGGAGGATACGTATGACATTTGAAGCAAAAGTATGTATAAGCCTCTGAAATATCATTTCCATTGAAGTTGTTGGAAATTACACATTTTTGAAGATTAAAAGATGTTTTGGTATAAGAAAATCCTGTTTATCATTTTGGTTTTTCAATTAATTAAACATTTTTTCAAGTTGGGATCTTACTCTGTTGCCCAGGCTGGAGTGCAGTGTCATGATCATGGCTCACTGCAGCTTCAAACTCATGGGCTTAAATAATCCTCACTTCTCAGCCCCCTGAGTAGCCAGGACTACAAGCATGTGCCCACACACACAGCTAATTTTTTAATTTATTGTAGAGATGAGGTCTTGCTATGTTGCCAAGGCTGATCTGGAAGTCCTGGCTTAAGCCATCCTCCCGCCTCAGCCTCTCAAAGTGCTGAGATTTAAGGAATGAACCACCATGCCTGACTCCCTTTCCCTAATTCATTATAAATTTTAAAAAGGGATAAAAGTATATTTTACTCTTATTAACATTCAACAATATAGGCTGTAGGTGGTGGCTTGCACCCGCAATTCCAGCCAAGGAGAGAGAACTGCTTGAAGTCAGGAGTTTGAGACAAGGCTGGGCAACATAACAAGATCCCTCTATATCAAAAATAATTCATCAAAAAATAGACTTGTGATAGCTTATTTTATTTGCCAGTGTCATGTTCTGGCATTTTTGTCCTGTGGTTGCTTTGCAGTGAGTTGCCATGTTTTAGTCAAAAGTTGGAGTATGTGACTTTGTCTTTTGAGTGCATACAGAATTTACTGCCTTTAAATTTTAAATCTAAAACTGTTAACAGTTAAAAAAAGAAGAAAGAAAACGAAGCAATTTTATCCAAAGGCTGCCCTCAAAGACATCTGTAGTCTTCCAAGCAGACATAAAAAAATAGAGGCAAACAAAAGTTAAAAAAAAAAAGGAGAGGCGGCACACTGAAACCTTTCTCAGCTCTGTCTTCTAGACTGTCACCGTCAAATACTGATACCAGTTAAGATCACATTTTACATCTCTGACAGAGACGGTTTGACAAGAAGCAATCTGAAGACTTTCAGAAAGAAATATGTCTGTGGTAGTTTTTGTGTGATATAAATATTACAAGGTCAAATTCATTTTTTTTCCTGTGAGACAAAATGTTAACCTTACACTTGGATTCAAAGCTGACCCCTGCCATCACTTTTGGAATGAATATTTCTTTTCATTGGAAGATGTGACCTAATTTCCATATTTCTTCCATGTATCTTATTTCCTAATTTGACTTTGGGTCAGAATCACCTTTTTTCACACGTGCTGGTGCTTTTTGCTGCTGGAAATAGATCTGTAGGCCGTTAACAATTATTGTCATTCCTAAAACATTCTAAAAATGCATTATAAAGGTGAATTGATTCTGTAGTGTTATAATAACCAGAATGTGGCACTAGTAATGTGGATGGGAAGAGTATTCAGAATGTATCCTTTTCATATTAGGCATTAAAATCCTTGAGTAGTTTTGGGTTTTAGGGAAACATCTTTTTCTGGTCTTTGTGCAAAATAATAATAATATTTGTGTTGATTTATAATATATTAAAATGAGAGCTTAAATTGGTTTGTTTATTGTGCAGATATTTATGGAGTATACAAACATCTCATCTCTTGTGTAGCCTTACTTTATTATTCAATGAATCTCACATAGGCATACATTCAGATCAAGTCAACAAATATTTATTGAACATTTACTATGTGCCAATCACTAAAGCAGGAGTGTGAAGAATAAAAAGATACTGCTTTTGCCCTTAGTGTTCACAGTGTAGATAAGCTGCAAGAAAAACAGACATTTTAATTTGTTTTTGGTAGAAGAGTAATTTGATATGTCTTTTGGACAGGACTATGTAGTAATACATATTCAATTTATTACATTTAAAAAGTCACATGTAGCTAGTGGCTACCATATTGAACAGCACACACCTTTTGGATAAGAATACCTTTCATTAATTGAAAATCATGTTCTTGAATACTATAGGGTTGTAAGGAAATGCTTACCATGTGATGTTAAATGAAAAAATTCAGTAATGAGATATTATTCATAATTTAGACCATAGTTGAAAATTACATATATGTAGATACACACACATAAGAGTATAGAAATAGATAAATCAAAATGCTTATGTAGGCTAACTCTGAATGTTGGGATTATGGATAATTTTTATTTCATTTATACCTATCTGTAGTTTTCAAACTCTTTCATTTTAAACATATATTATGGAGATGTATTTTGCAACCAGAAAATACCAAACATGAAGAAAATCCACCATTTCAATATTATTGAGCACAATATCTATATAAGGTTTTAAAATTTTAATGATAAATCAGATATAGCTTCTCATTGCAACACATCCTATAGCTGTGCTCCCAGAACTGTTTTGTTCTTAATCTATTGGTGTATTTCTAAATTAGTTAGAGTGCTCTTGAAATGGGTTTCCATGCCCGCTAAAAATTTCCATTGATTTTAAAATAAAAAGCTTAGCAGGAAGAAAAGAGAGAGAACAGAGGAGGCTGCTATTTTTACAGTGATCACTGAGATTTTGGAAGATGGAGGGCAGCTGGCTTAACTGGCTTTGAACAGGCTTGGGGATCAGACAAATCTGGATTTGTGTCTTGGCTTTGCCACTAACTGGCTATAAAACCTGTGGTAAAGCACTTTAAGTTTCTGCCTCTTGTGTCCTCATCTGAAAAATGAGAATATTGAGATGCACCTTGCTGGTTTGTTGCCAGGATTGAATCTATAATACATGTAATACACTGGGCATGAAGCACATAGTAGGTATAAATATATATTAGTTCTCTCTATCTAACCTCCCCTACTCCCAACCATAAATATAGTCCAGGCGTTAACTTGGTGTTCCCCGAAAAAACAGCTGGCTAGAGTAAGTCTACCAGGCTATGAAACACCAGGGACCTATTTTAGACTCAGTAAGTTTCCCAGTAGGTTCCATAGGGAACTGACAAAATATTGGGAAAAGGATATTTGGAATTTGCTTATATAAAATAAGATGTTTTAGTTTTGTCCTTTCCTCATTGAGGCCTTCTCTGGTTTTATCAGCCTAGATTATTCTCTTGGCTACTCCAAAAGGAACAAGATTCCAGATCCCATGTTGAGTTTAGGTAAAACAGTAAGAGGTATATGCTAAATTCAAATCATTTGTTTGTATAAGATGACTATTATTTAATACATAGAGTGCGTCCTCCCTATTAGTCCTCTGGCTGGCTCCTATTCATCTATCTGGTCTCAGCCTAGATGCTGTTTTCTGGGACATCATCTCAGAAAACTTAAGCTTGGTTTGACCCTTCTGTGAGTCTCTTATCTTGCTCATTTGTAGTTATATGTTAATCCTCATGTATGTCCTTCCTCACTTGCATGTAAGATTTTTGAGGGCAGGAATTCTGTATAGTTCCTCTTTGTATCTGCAGTTTTTACCATGGTTTCTGACCCATAGTGGCTATTCAATAAACATCAATTAACATCTTTTCATAAGGGTTGTGTGAATAGAGCCTACATGCCAACAATGGGCTAAATGATTCCCTCCTCCCTTTTTGTTCCTCTCTGTTCACTGTGTACTTCTTGCTGGTTTTTCACATCTTGTGGAGACAAAGGGAAAAATCAAAATGTATACTCTTTCTTGACTCCATTTTTAGTCCTTATGGTGGATTTATTGTCCTTTATACTCTTGTTTCCAGTTTGTTCACTTCTACTATGCAATCTTCCTCTTAACTGTAGTTTACTCATTCATTAGACAGCTAGTTTAAATATATTGTTAGTCCTTCTTGTACATTTTTAGTGCTTTTGTTAACTAGCATTTCTTTTTTTTTTTTTGAGTTGGAGTCTTACTCTGCCGCCCCGACTGGAGTGCAGTGGCCTAGACCTGCTGGGCTCCGGCGATCCTTCCACCTTAGCCTTCTGAGTAGCTGGAATTACAGGCATGCCCTACCACGCCCAGTTGATTTTTTGATTTATTGTAGAGATGAGGTCTCTCTGCCCAGGCGGGTCTCGAACCCGCAGGCTCACGCAATCCACTCACCTCAGCCTCCCAAAGGCACGGGATGACAGGTTGAGCCACCGAGCCCAGGCATGCTAGTATTTCATGTAAAGATAACAAGGTTTGGCTTCTTGAATTCATTTTTTTTTTTTTTTTGAGGTGGGGCCTCACTCTGTCACCCAGACTGGAGTGCAGTGGCCGCTCCCACCCACCGCAGCCTCGACCTGCTGGGATCCGGCGATCCTTCTGCCTCAGTCTTCCGAGTAGTCGGAACTACAGGCGCACGCTACCACATCTGGCTGATTTTTTGATTTATTGTAGAGATGAGGTCTCGCTGCCCAGGCGTGTCTCGAACCCGCGGACTTAGTCAATCCACTCACCTCAGACTCCCAAAGGCGCGGGATTACAGGCTGAGCCACCGAGCCCGGCTAACTAGCATTTCATGTAAAGAAAAAGAGGTTTGGCTTCTTGAATTCAGAACTCAGAATTTCTCATCCTTTTCTCATCACTCCTTTCTTCCTTCCCCCCTGTAACATCGAAACTCTTCCTCTCATTACAGTCTAGCAAGGCTTCATCCTTTGTAGCTAAATTCCAGGGACTCTCTGGGATCTGCCAGCATCAGGAAAAGGGTGGTGTTAAATGTGATATGCTTCAAGCCCTTCCTTCTGCTTGGTAAGTATATCATTTTCTCCATTTGACACAGCGAAGGGAGGTTAGCAAAATGATTCTAATTCCTCAATCAGATCATAGCTTCCAACCCAGACCACCAACGTTGGCAGGGGATTGGGCCACTGCCAGACACTTGGGGATATGCACAAGAGCTCTATTTTTCTTGGGCTGAATTGAGTTGTCTTCCTGTTCTCCCCTCTTCTAGGAGTTTACATAGATGGAAAGTAAGTTTTCTCTTTTGGCAAAACAGCAAGGCAGTTCACAGAAAGACATGATTGGGCACTGAGTCAGGAGGAATAGGAATCACTGGAAAAGCTGTAGTCTGTTCATTTCTGTTCATTATTTTTTTTTTTTTTTTTTTTTTTTTGAGTTGGAGTCTCACTCTGTCACCCAGACTGGAGTGCAGTGGCCGCTCCCGGCCACCGCAGCCTCGACCTGCTGGGCTCAGGCGATCCTTCCGCCTCAGCCTTCCGAGTAGCCGGAATTACAGGCATGCGCTACCCGCCCGGCTGATTTTTTTGATTTATTGTAAAGATGAGGTCTCACTGCCCAGGCGGGTCTCGAACCCGCGGGCTCAGGCAATCCACTCACCTCAGCCTCCCAAAGGTGCGGGATTACAGGCTAAGCCACCGAGCCCGGCTTCTGTTCATTTTTTAATACTAATTTTCCAGCCCCTCCCTTAAAATAAAAAGGTTTTCTCCCCCTCACTATATACTTATTCAGAGTAGGTAAAATTGGTGTTTCTCTCTCTCTTTTTCCCCTCCCCCATCTGATTTTCTTTAGCAAACTTCCACTTAATTTTGGCAGCTTGAAGATCCCATTTTATTTTATGAATGCTCATTGAGGAGAGGTAATATATTTGCCCCCACCCTCCAAGTCATCTACATTTGTTTTCTGTATTATATGATTTAGTGATTGGCTATAAATGGCTCTATTACAGATTCCTTTCCCTTCTATGCTACCCTTTAATATGTAAATTTACAGGGGGCACTAGACCTCCCAGAAGCAATATACATATTTTGAACAGTATGTGGGGAGGTTGCACTAACCTGTGCTGAGAGTAATAGACTGGGTATAAAGGAGATGGGGATTGGCACAAATAACTGACCTCAGTTACAACTTTTCTTGTACCATCTTTTCTGTGTCACATGATACTATGTCCACAGTATAGTCAAACCTTTAAAAGAAGAACAAAATCGCATATATAGTAATAGTGAGTTTTCAATCTAATATAACCTAAGCTACTTCTACTCAACACATAGTTGCTCATAAAAGGTCACTTTAAAAAATGAACTTAAGAAGTTTATTGAGGTTAAACATAGCACCTCATGCCTTGGACCATCATGTAGGTTACACTGAAGTCTCTGTAGTGAATCTTAGTTACTGTCTGTTTTTTGGACATTTGGTCTTTGCCTCCAAGTCTGAAATGTATTTATACCTCATAAACATTAGCTTTACCTTTCAGAGCAACATAATTTGAAAAACAAAAATTGAGATTTTTCTGTGATTCAGCCTCAATGTCATTCATTGACATTTTTCTTTGTCATTTCTGTGTTGTTTTGTGACTGAACCCCAGCTATTCCCTATTTTTAAACTGTGATAGATGGATTTTTGATGTCTACTCTACAAGGGAAAAGCTTGCCCAGTGGTGGGAATGATGTAATAAAAAAAAAGATCAAGTGAGTGAAGGTCACCATAAAGGAAAACCAGAAGTGAACTTGGTGCTAGAGATGCCATTCTTCTGCTACTTTTTCTTTTCATGCTGGGATCAGATCATTTTTGTCATTTGGAGATATATTTGGACTCTGTGGAATGAATTTTTTTCCCCTCCAGAGCTAGTATATATGGCTGTCAACCATATAAACAGATAGAGAAGTTAAATACTCATATATACATTCTGGCATAGAGTGGTTGTGTGCAGGTACCATGACCATGGGAACAAGGAAGGAATAAAACATTTACCTGGGACAATCAAAGACATGACAGAGGAGATGATGGGGGAGATACTTGAAGCCAGAGCAGGCATTTGATTAGTTGGAAATGTTCAGAAGTCCTTTAGCCAAGGAGTACAACATGTGCAAAGGCAGTGCTGAGGAAGGACTTGAAGTGATGGAAGAAGAGAGAACTGCATGGTTGGGCTAGGTGGGGAGAGGGGGGCATGGGAGCAAGGGGGGTGAGTTTGGCACAGGAGCACTTGAAAAGCTGGCATGTCAGGTGAAGTGACGGGCGTTTTCTCCTCTATGCAATGGGAAGCACTGACTATTTAAGAGGGGAAGAGGATAGAGAGTCCATTTCATAGAATAATATCAATTTAAATATTTAAAAATAGGTCAAAAAGTGAAGAGTCTTTTAAAGCAAATATGGAGGGAGACTTTGATCAAAAGTGAATGGGATCATCTAATAATCTAGAGAAGTCTATTTGTAGTATAGGTTCCAGTTTCTTAGGAGAGCTCTTGACTCTTCAAAAATGAATAATGATTTTTTTATCAGCTCAATATTTCCATTAATAGTTCTCTTTTATTAAGGAGACTCATATTCTGAAGGGTTTTAAAAATATGATGTATTATTCACTATCACATTCTGTAAAACACGAGTTGGGAATCTAGCATTTCTATGCCTTTGTTCAGACTCTTTGATGTTGTGGCACATGATCTTGGAAGGAATTGAGGACCACTGAACCTCCTGATCAAATGGAGTTGAGTCTGCAGTTGAGACAGCCCACTCCAAATTGTGAATGAGTGTTATTGGCATAATAGCAGTGTGGAAAGACTGAATGGCAAAACTGAAATGAGAAGAACTGAGTGCTGCCCATTAAGAAAACCATCCCTGATGATTAATTATATTGACAAACTACATCCTTTAAATATTTGCTCTCCAAATGGGTGATACCAGTTTATACATTATGTATTTGTTGGTATTGTTGGCAGAGTAGTGGCAGAATTACAACTTTGAATCAGGCTGCTCCAATTAAACTGTTGATTCAAGTGGTCTTAACTGTCTTAGTGAGTTTTACCTCCCTTTGGGAATGCTTAATAAATGTAAGTCTAAAATGCTGTCATTGTAGCTTTAAAAATATGCATATTGTCTGGCTGTTGAGAAAAGTAAAAAGTAAACCTGAATATTTGGATTTCAACCTTTGAAGCAAAAACAGAAAGATGATTGAATTCAGTCTTAAATTTTATAGAACTAAATTTAATGGTGAGCACAATCGCACTCTGTGGTGATTGTTTTCAGTGCTGCTTTATTAAGTTATGTAATGGTTGGAGTTCAAACTCAGGGATTGACGAAATGGTAAATTTAAGGAGTATTTGAGACTGTTGCCAAAATGCAAGGGTAAGGGTTTTCAAAGAGCAGGAAATATTATTTCCACCTTCCTATTTCT
Source organism: Carlito syrichta (assembly GCF_000164805.1). NCBI lineage: Eukaryota > Metazoa > Chordata > Mammalia > Primates > Tarsiidae > Carlito > Carlito syrichta. The sequence goes on from NW_006995084.1 coordinate 20,512, forward strand.
GTAGCTTATAATTCTTATTCAAATAGTTTTTAGCGATATTTAATACACTGCCTTAAAAAAGTTTAAAAATTTCATTTTATTCCCCAAAGATTTGATTTTTGCTGTTGCAATTAGATGATGACAGCTAGCTGGCTTTTACAATTGATCAGGAGGCATTCTGGCAGTCATTCAGTGTTGTAATAGCACTTTAATGGATATGAGCTATTCACCCAGATCAGACTCAGTGTCAAAACAGGAGAAAATACAGCTGTCACTCTGAACAACAAGATATTCATAAGCAAGCAGTTACTTAAAACAGTATAGAAAGGCAGCCTTTTAGTAAGATTTAAAATGTGTGTCAATGCCAATGTCTGACTATACTGTAATGTTGAGGTGTGCCACTTGGAAAAGAAGATGAAGACATGCATGTATTTTGTCTGTACACATATACAAATGAAAACAATCTATGTATGTACTACAGACAAGCAGGAGGACCTTGTACATTTCTTCTTTATTTTAATAAACATTGTTTTTATTGAATACATGTGCATGCACATGCATATGCACGCGTGCGTGCACGCACACACACACACACACACACACATGTGTTTATGTGACTGTTGACAGAAGCCTGGTGTTAACGAAGTCAGGGTCCTTCATTCAGTCTCCATATGAGGCTAGTTAACCCTGCTCTGAACTAAATTGGAATGCTGATCGTCTCTCCAGCTAGTCAGTTGACACATACAGGAGCTGCTTTTTAAGGAGAGCCAAAACTGAGGAAAGCACAATCAGGACAATTACTGGTAAAATTACTCACAGCATTTCAGCAGCAGTAGATTGGTGTCATCTCCATCATCACCCAAAGGACAGAACCTCACTACAATACCAATAACTTCTGATGTTCTGTCACTAAAAATTCTGAAGCAACTTCATGGATAGTAATCTATTTGATTTTTGAGTTAGTTGTGTGAAATGGGTCACAAAGGGCAGTCTGTTATCCAGTTTTATGAATGAGGCAATGGAGACACTGAATGGTTAAGTGGTTGTTGATATCACATGCCTAGTTATGACTACAACTTAGATGTCTGGAATCCAAGTTCAGTTCTCTTTTTATGATACATGGCACCTTCCTACATTCATAGTTTCATCTCACCATGTGTTTTGTGAGCATCTGTTGCATGCCCCAAGTTGTTCTAGGTATGGATGGTATGTGATACAAAGCCATTAAAACAAAGATCTTGCCTGGCTCGGTGGCTCAGCCTGTAATCCCGTGCCTTTGGGAGGCTGAGGTGAGTGGATTGCCTGAGCCCGTGGGTTCGAGACCCACCTGGGCAGCGAGACCTCATTTCTACAATAAATAAAAAAAATCAGCCAGGTGTGGTAGCTCATGCCTGTAATTCCAGCTGCTTGGAAAGCTGAGGTGGAAGGATCGCCGGAGCCCAGCAGGTCGAGGCTGTGGTGGCCGGGAGCGGCCACTGCACTCCAGTCTGGGCGACAGAGTGAGACTCCAACTCAAAAATAAATAAATAAATAAAATAAAGATCTTGATCTCACAGAGCATAATGTAGAAGGAGAGGGAAGATAATTGCTGAAGTGTAAGTTGAAAGCAAGGACAAAGTGTGTTCAAGTGAACAGTGACTGCTCATGCTGATCTGAGTACACTATCATCACAGGAGAATAATATATGAAAAGAGTCAAGTTGAAACATTTTGACTGAATTTTGCAGAAAAAGGGGAACCACTGGAAGGTTTTGAGCAGGGCACTGGCAGGTTGAAACCAGTTTTAGAAAAATGAACTTGGCAGTGATGCAAGAGGGGGAGGTTGAGATGGAGAGCAGGTACATGAGAAGACCAGTTGGAAGGTGCTTATAGCAGTCAAGGTAAAAAGGAAATGAAGACCTCTTTGAGGGCGGCAGCATGCCTATGGGTTGCTTTATTGTGGAACTTTTGAGTGCATTAGAACATAGCACATGTGATGGGTGACCACAACTTGACTTCCCACTGCCAGCCTC
>NW_006995084.1:22521-24727 GCF_000164805.1 Carlito syrichta
GTCACTAAAAATTCTGAAGCAACTTTCATGGATAGTAATCTATTTGATTCTTGAGTTAGTTGTGTGAAATGTGTCACAAAGGGCAGTCTGTTATCCAGTTTTATGAATGAGGCAATGGAGACACTGAATGGTTAAGTGGTTGTTGATATCACATGCCTAGTTATGACTGCAGCTTAGATGTCCAGACTCCAAGTTCAGTTCTCTTTTTATGATACATGGCACCTTCCTACATTCATAGTTTCATCTCACCATGTGTTTTGTGAGCATCTGTTGCATGCCCCAAGTTGTTCTAGGTATGTATGGTATGTGATACAAAGCCATTAAAACAAAGATCTTGCCTGGCTCAGTGGCTCAGCCTGTAATCCCGCGCCTTAGGGAGGCTAAGGTGAGTGGACTGCCTGAGTCCATGGGTTCGAGACCCGCCTGGGCAGCGAGACCTCATTTATACAGTAAATCAAAAAAATCAGCCAGGCGTGGTAGTGCATGCCTGTAATTCCATCTGGGCAACAGAGTGAGACTCCAACTCAAAAATAAACAAATAAATAAATAAATAAAACAAAGATCTTGACCTCGCAGAGCTTAATGTAGAAGGAGAGGGAAGATCATTGCTGAAGCGTAAGTTGAAAGCAAGGACAAAGTGTGTTCAAGTGAACAGTGACTGCTCATGCTGATCTGAGTACACTATCATCACAGGAGAATAATATATGAAAAGAGTCAAGTTGAAACATTTTGACTTAATTTTGCAGAAAAAGGGGAACTACTGGAAGATTCTGAGCAGGGCACTGGCAGGTCGAAACCAGTTTTAGAAAAATGAACTTGGCAGTGGTGCAAGAAGGGGAGGTTGAGATGGAGAGCAGGTACATGAGAAGACCAGTTGGAAGGTGCTTATAGCATTCAAGGTAAAAAGGAAATGAAGACTCTTCGAGGGCGGCAGCATGCCTGTGGGTTGCTTCATTGTGGAACTTTTGAGTGCATTAGAACATAGCACATGTGATGGGTGACCACAACTTGACTTCCCACTGCCAGCCTCCTTGCTCCAGGACTTTCTCTGGCTCCTGAAACCTTTGCCAGGAAATTGACACAGTCCTTATTGACTGATGGGGGTAGTATATAGTACACCAGCTTCTTTACCCTTTGCATGAAATAAACCTGATATGCGGTTTACACTGGCTCCCAGAGTTTCTTGGTGGGATTGAGCTCCAGTGGTCCACAGAAGTAGTACTGACTGCATGTCCTAATTAACTGCCTTCTCTTCCTAGTGTCACTTCCCCATAGCCTAAACAAATATATACTCAAAGTTCCAGTTTGATCCTGTGAGTTTATAGAGGGGCATTCTGAGTCAGAACTTTCACTGGGACCAAGTTCAAAAGTTAGTTCACACTGGAGATTGTAATTTATTTCATTCATGATCTAAAAACCCATTTTAGCTTATCTCTGATCTTCCTTGGGTATTCAAGACAGACTGTTAGATAGGAACTCTAAGCAGTGGTTTAATCCAATCCCTTTATGTAAACAGAAAAATGTAGATTTCAAGACAATATGTTGAAAAGTAAGTTTTCTATTAATATCTTTTTTCACTCAAATAAATATATAGACCTATTTGTCCATGCATATGTAGTACATATTGTATATGTCCTCCTTAAATCTGTGAACCAGTAAATGTCCATTGTCTATCAGGAAATTAGTAGATCATACCACAGTCACATCTATTCACTACTGGATAGTTCATTTGCTTAACTGATGACCACTCTCTCCCACTAAGAGCTGTCATACATCATATAGCAATGATATCTTCCATGTTTACCATCCACAGTTATACCAGTTATGTCTTAATCATTTTCTAACATGAGCCAAGTGTCAAGTTTTGCTTATATTTGCTATTTATTCCCAGAGTTGGTATACTGGCAATCCTTTAGCATGTCAAGAACATTCAGTCACTTGTTAAATTAAGAACACAATTGCTACTATAAGCACAATCATCCACTAGCTCTGACCCTTTGAACTGTATGCATACTGTACAGCTACATTTATTTAATGATGTTGAGAGACCTTATCTGAAAACAAAATATCAAAAATAATTTATTATGAATTGAAGTGACAGTCAGCCACTCTCAGGATAATAAATGCAATGGATTTTAATCACTGCACTATTTGTGGTATGTTTATGGATATCTCCTAATTTGAGTAAAGGGCTATTTTTTATGTG
>NW_006995084.1:24747-26209 GCF_000164805.1 Carlito syrichta
TACAGGCATGCGCTACACGCCTGGCTGATTTTTTGATTTATTGTAGAGATGAGGTCTCGCTGCCCAGGCGGGTCTCGAACCCGCGGCTCAGGCAATCCACTCACCTCAGCCTCCCAAAGGCACAGGATTACAGGCTGAGCTACCAAGCCAGGCTCTCATGAATACTTGATGGCACAATTTATATATACTCAGTCAAAAAATTAGAATAAAGATGGTCTTCGTTCTATAAGAAATATTCAACAAAGGTAGAATTTTTTTTTTTTTGGAGTTGGAGTCTCACTCTGTCGCCCAGACTGGAGTGCAGTGGCCGCTCCTGGCCACCACAGCCTCGACCTGCTGGACTCTGGCAATCCTTCCGCCTCAGCCTTCCGAGTAGCCGGAATTACAGGCATGCGCTACCACGTCCAGCTGATTTTTTGATTTATTGTAGAGATGAAGTCTCGTTGCCCAGGCGGGTCTCAAACCTGCAGGCTCAGGCAATCCACTCATCTCAGCCTCCCAAAGGCGCAGGATTACAGGCTGAGCCACCGAGCCTGGCTCAAAGGTAGAATTTTAACATGTAAAATTATGTATTAATAAAGTTATTACATAACTGTTGCTCGAGGTACTTAAAATGTAAATCTGTTTATGTTTACATATCTTCATTATATATACTCATAGACACATGTACATATGTGTTTTAATAAAGTGAAATGTACTGTAGGGCTTAGAATGGACATTTTGAAGGAAATATTTTTACTATAAACCTGAAAATAATTATATTTACTTGACCAACCCAGATATTCCTTTCCTAGAGCAACTGTAGATTATAGAGCCCTTAGGGACCATCTTACTTTATAATCTCATTCAATAAATGAGAAAACTGAGACCAGAAGAAGATGATGCCTTGACCGAGGAGGCCATAGAACAGGTGATACGCCACCTTGAGACACTTTACTCATTGTCTCTAAACCTAGCTGAACAATTCTGGTTCTTGGAAAAGTTTTGTGAAAATGAGTATTGTCTTTTAAGATCACCTGTCAGTTTGTAAGAAACCAATTTTATTTTTTAAAAATTAGGTTGCTTGCTGTGTGTAACCAATGTCTATCACATAGATCCAATGAATTTATTTTACTTAATGACTGAACCAATCATTTTGATATTTTGCAGATACGTAATGAAAGGGCATCATTTAAAAAGTTAGTCTTGAAAGAGACGGGGCAAGATGGCGACGGCATAGGTGAACTTGTGAGATTCTCTGAACGTGAGTTCCCCAAAAAGGCTATCACTTCGCTACCCCCATCCCCCAGCCCACCACCAACCGCGCTGGGGGCAGGCCCGGGAACTTCAGTCCCACGCAAGGCCAGATATTGCGCCCCCGCCCCACTGCTGCCGTTCTACTCGTGTGTGGAAGTCTCCGGTCCCAGCCCCCTCCAGATCCCTCCCCGGCTGCATTGTCTCCAGCCCGGGCACCCGGCATCAA
>NW_006995085.1:0-521 GCF_000164805.1 Carlito syrichta
CAAGAGTTGGGAGAAGATATTAAAGAAAAATAAATCCCATGTTCAGTCCTAATTATATGAACTTTCTGAACTCCACTTCCTATGCCGGTGGCATGAGGAAATGTTGCTTTGGCTATATGTACACAATCTTCATCATACTACATAATGGGTATGTATTGTCTTTCTCCAGCACTCTCCAGATGAAGCAGCACCATTTACCAGTAGGAGAAAATGGAGATATTTTGTAAAAGCATCTCCAGTTATGAAGTCAATTAATGGATTAATTTTAAAAGTGGCACTTCTGACCACACTCCGTCTCAAAGTAACCTCAAGGTGACTGTCACATTATAGTTTTTGAATCCAGTTTGTTTCCTCCTGCTGTAGTAAGGACGGTCCTGCAGGCACCAGAGTCTGTACCGTCATTGGGATTGCTAAAGCATACTGGAAAGAGGGCAGAAATATTTTAGAGAAGTAAAGAGGGTCCATCAAAATACTTTGAAACAAAAGTTAAAGCATTCTAAAAGTAATTCAAAACATTATCA
>NW_006995086.1:0-563 GCF_000164805.1 Carlito syrichta
ATTCGGCTTGTTCACCAGCCAACAGGTCAACTAATTTACAGCTTGCTCACAAGCCAACAGGACAGATAACTATTCACCTTTCTTGCCAGCCGACTAATTAAGTTAGCTCACCTGTTGGCTCTATTGCCATCTGACTAGTTAAGGCAGCTCACCCGTCAGCTCACTCGCCGGCCAGTTAGTTAAGTCAGCTCACAAGTCAGCTCATTTGCTGGCCACTTCTTAATTCTTCTGAATAGTTGGCTTACTCGCCAGGTGACTATATTCGACTGACTAGTGAGCTCACTCACTGACTGACTAGTTAAGTTAGCTGACCAGTGAGCTCACTAGTAGGCCAACTAGATAAGTCAACACACCTGTCAGTTCACTCGGTGGCCGACTACTTAAGTCAGCTAAACAGAGTGCCAAATAGCTGGCCAACTAGATAAGTCAGCTAACCAATAGGCCGACTAGTCGACCCACTTGTAAAGTGACAAGTTAGCTCAGCTAATTAATTGGCCGACAAGTTAGGTCACCTAACTAGTTGGCCAACTAGTCGGCACACTAGATTGGTCAGGAAACCAGCA
>NW_006995087.1:0-2532 GCF_000164805.1 Carlito syrichta
AAAGGATCATCTCCCCATTAGATCTCACTGGGGTGACAAAGGACCCAAAATCCAGCTGAGAAGACAAGTGTTCATTAGCATCTAACCACAACACCCAAGTCCCTCTATAGACCACCCAGGTGACCTTGCATCACCCTCAGATCCTGCAGCTTGCCTAAACTTGGCTCCAGTCAGGAGGAGGTCAGATTACAAGAGTGACTCTGTAAAGCCCCAAGCTACCAGAGTTGAGCTCACTCTTGAGGCTAGTACCAGGCCCTGTAGGATGGGGCTGTCCAGAACCATCACTTGGACATTGCTGCTCATGACAGGTAACACATGGATCCAGGGTCCTTTCTCCTGGTCTCTCTCTGCTTTCCTGTTTAACCTCAAAGATGTTGTAGTTTGCTTGTTGCATGGAAACAAGCCCAATGGCTGATAGGCTGCAAGGTACTCTCCTTCATAGAAAATGTCTCATTTCCTCCATTGTGCTGGAGAAAAAGGGACAACAGAGAAATGTTCTTGTACTGATGTCCACCTAATTGTTAACACTTCTGGACATCTGAGCCCCCTGTCATGACACATGTCCTGATGGCCTTCTTTCTGCCTTAATCAACTTATGCTGTGATTCTGCAGGGGCTAGCCTTGGCTCACCAGGGAATGCCTAAGTGATTCAGACTCAGTCTTTTGTTGGAGGCATTTTAAGTAATTGGACAGCAGGTAGGTGCTAGACAGGAGACCCTGGCTTAAATGCATCAGAGTGGAAAGAAAAAGGGGTAAATGGGGATCCTAGGGATCCCAGAGCAGGAGGGATACTCTGCATCTGCCCTAGTGGATTGGCATATGGTGGCTGCAGCAAATTCAGGAGCAGCAATAAGTAGCAACGCCCAACTGATGCTAGGGATGCCCTGGAAGAGGAAGAGTTACTTGCCCCCTCAGCATCTGGGCCCTATGAGTTGCACAACATGCATGAGAATTGGTGAACTCTGAAGAATGCTGCCTTGGAGAAACTGGGGTGTATATTTCCACAGGGAGAGCTCATCATCCCTTTCACTCTCATTCTCTCGGTGGCTCTATTTCCTTCCTTCTCTCTCCCTCCCTTCCTGTCTTCCTCTTCCTCTCCCCTTCCCTTTCTTGTTACCTTCTCTCCTCACTTTTCTCTGTACTCATGTCCTCACTCAGTACTTTACTGCCTTGCACATTTCTCCAGTGTTCCTCACTTTTGCCAACTGCATACTCATGTAAGGGGCTGTTTTCCCCCTCCCTTGATGCTCTCCTCTTCTTCCCAGATTCCTGCAAGGCATCCAGCACCACTTCTGCTTGGCCTACTCTGGTGAAAGTTCTCATCCAGCTTCAGATGTCCTTTCCATCTTTGACAGATAACAGATTACACCCTCTGTCAAAATCAGGGCTTTGTAGCATCTTTCAATGTGCTTGCCATTGACTTTCCTTGTTCCTCGTGAAGTCAGAAAGGAAACATGCCAAAAAGCAGGCAGGTGTCCTTGGCTTGCAGCAAGTAGTAGGAAATTGTTGTGTGGGCTTGGCCAAGTCAGTCAACCTATGTGATCCTCAGGAGCAAAATATTGAACAAACAAACCAGGTTACTGTGAGGAGTTAATAAGCCATAAAACATCTCTGAGACAAACTGAAGATTAGTTCTTTATGAAAGTATCCTGAGGTGACCCCTGAGGTGATCATTAAAATCATAGCCTGAATATTATTCACAGAGCAATTTTTAGAGGGGCAGTCTCCTCTATTCTTTCCATTTTTTTTTGTTTTTTTTTTGAGAAAGCAGGATTCATTGAGAGGACATAAAAGCTTCCACAGTGGTAGGGGACTTGGAGGGGTTGCTCCAGTCCTTTCTTTATGTCTCAGGCCTGGAGCTAAGAATCTAGATGAAAGGAGCTTAAGGAAGTATGTGGATCCAGACTAGAAATGTCACTCTAGTGAAATAGAGAGGGCTTTAGAAGAGGCGGTTAGCAGATTAGAAACTAACCTTGGTGTTGCCACTGATACCTTGGGACTTGAAACAAGTCTCTTGGTTTCTATGGGCCTCAGTTCCTCTAATGTCAGGAACACAAGGTCAGTAAATGTAAAAGTACTGTAAGTTAACCTGAAACAGGAGAGCTGCCCAAACAGAAGATTATGTTGGCCTGTGACCAACTTTGGATTCTTCCTCTGAGACCAGCTGGAGAGGAAGGAAAAGGAGCAAAGGATTCATTTTAAGGATTTGCATTTGAGGTCTGCTTTCTGGCAAAACATGATCTGTAACCTAGAGAGCAGACTAAATAGAGACTAGATAGAGATAGCAATGGGGAAACTTTTCTTTGCACCTCAAAGGCCCATGAAGGCTCAGGCCCAGGAAGGACAGTTAAGATATACCCACAGTCCTGGTTGAGCTTTGTCTAGAACAGATTATAGAACATTATGGTGATTATTAATAACCAAGTAAAAGTGTCATCTAATGTGAGAAAGGGAGCAAAATCCCTGAGAACGTTAGAGTGACAAGTTGATTGGTGGCAGGCTACCCTGAGCTGAGTTCTGGGCCATGGGATT
>NW_006995088.1:0-441 GCF_000164805.1 Carlito syrichta
ACAGTCATAAAGAAGAAAAAAATTATGAACTTCACAGCAACTTGAATGGACTTGGAGTCTATGATACTGAGAGATCCATCACAGAAACAAAGAACTGATTATCACATGTTCTCACTCTTAAGCAGACCTTGAACAATTATCATAACACTATAAGAAAAGGATTGACAGTAGTGGGAAACTGCCCGGGCAGGTGAGGGAGGAGAAGTAGAATTGGAAGTAGTGGGAATCTACTGAGGGAGAGGGCTCACACCCCATCAACAAGGGTACTTGCATAATGAGCATTTGTATACTTAGTCCTGAATTGTACCCCACATCTTTAAAATTAAAAAAATATGGTAGACTCTACTCACTGCTTGGGAGCTTGGGAGACTCCCTCTGAGACTATTTGTGTGGAGCTTGAAGGAGCTGAGAAGAGCTTTAAAAAAATGCATGTTTCTTGAA
>NW_006995089.1:0-952 GCF_000164805.1 Carlito syrichta
TATTACTGTTTACTTAACCCCCTAAATAAGTCACATGTGCCTAAGTCCTTATTTCAAAGTCAACTTCTGGGAGAATTCAAACTAAAATAAGTGATATCGTAAGTTGTTCTAGAAAGCAGATCCTAAGGATGGGATTCAGAAATTGAATAGCTCCCTAGGCACAGAGCAACAAGAATCCTGTTCCTTGTGGTATGGCATCCTATTTATTGACTCTCGCATGCAGAAGATTAGGTTCCCACACTCATGTAACACTCTACCATTTAAAAGATGTGAGACAGCCGGGCTCGGTGGCTCAGCCTGTAATCCCGCGCCTTTGGGAGGCTGAGGTGAGTGGATTGCCTGAGCCCGCGGGTTCGAGACCCGCCTGGGCAGCGAGACCTCATCTCTACAATAAATCAAAAAATCAGCCGGGCGTGGTAGCGCATGCCTGTAATTCCGGCTACTTGGAAGGCTGAGGCGGAAGGATCGCCGGAGCCCAGCAGGTCGAGGCTGCGGTGGCCGGAAGCGGCCACTGCACTCCAGTCTGGGTGACAGAGTGAGACTTCCACTCAAAAAAAAAAAAGATGTGAGACAGTAATAATTATAGAATAATAAAGTTAAGAGTATATATTAGTTTTTTTTAAATTTCCATAATAACATCCCACAAACTGGGTGGCCTAACCCAGCAGAAATTTATTCTCTCATAGTTCTGGAAACTAGAAGTTCCAAAATTAAGACGTTGGCAAGTCCTTGCTCATCTGAAGGACTTGGGGGAGAATATTTTCTTGCCTCTTTCTAGCTTCTGGTGGTTGCCAGAAATCCTTGATATTTCCTTGGCTTGCAGTTTGGTTTATTCCAATCTCTGCCTCCATTGTTACATGGCCTTCTTCCTTCTGTGTCTGTCTGTATCTGTGTCTCCAAATCTCCATCTTCTTTCTCTTATAAAGGCACTAGTCATTGGCTGTAGGGCCCA
>NW_006995090.1:0-442 GCF_000164805.1 Carlito syrichta
GGACCTAGGAGATACTGTGGAGGTAGAAGAAGGCATGGTCTCTGTAGAGTTGAGGGGTCCTGACGTGGAACCTTATATATATCACCTTGGGAGCAGTAGCTTGTGTCTTGTGCTCTTCATTTTTTGTTTTGAGTCGTAGTCTCACTCTGTCGCTCAGGCTGGATGCCGTGGTACGCTCATGGCCACAGCATCCTCGACCTGCTGGGCTCAGCAGATCCTTCTGCCTCAGCCTTCCAGGTAGCTGGAACCACAGTGGGCTTGTGCTCTTTGGAAATTCAGGGGGCCTAAGGAGAAGAGTGATGAACGTGGACATGATATGGGACTCCAGGACTCCAGCTCTGCAGGGAAGAATAAATGGCGGTAAAAGCAGAGATCTTGACGTTTTGATAGTGTCAGGGCCAGAGTGAAAATAACGTGAAAGCCAGAATCTAGAATGTACAAC
>NW_006995091.1:0-5214 GCF_000164805.1 Carlito syrichta
TGACTTAACTAGCTGACTTGATTAGCTAGCCAGCTGGCTAGCCAACTGAGTTAACTAGCTCACTAGCTAGCTAGGCAGCTGGCTAGACAGGTGACTAAACTAGGTGACTTAACTAGCTGACTTAAATAGCTGTTCTGCTTGCTAATCAGCTGAATTAACAGGCTTGCTACATAGCTAGCCAGCTGGCAAGCCAACAGACTTAAATAGGTGACTTACCTAGGTAGCCAGCTCACTAGCTAGCTGACTTAACTAGCTAGTTGACTAGAAATCTGACTAGCTAGTTGCGTTAACTAGCTAGGTCAATAGTTAACTGTCTTGCTAGCTGACTTAACTAGTTAGCTGGCTAGCTATCTGACTTAACTAGCTGACTAGCTAGTTAGTTGGCTAGCTAACTGAGTTAACTAGCTAGCTATCTGGCTGGCTAGATGGCTAGCCTGCTGGCTTAAGTAGTTAGGTACCTGGTTGGCTAGCCAGCTAGGCAGCTGGCTAGCAAACTACAATGCTGGCCAGCTGGCTATCCAGTCAGCTTAAATACCCTGCCAGGTGGCTGGGCAGTCAGATAGCCAGCCAGCTTAACTTGCCAGGCACCTAGATAGCTAGCCTGTTAACCACCTGAATTAACTAGCTGACTTAACTAGATAGCCAGCTGACTAGCCAGTTGGATTGACTAGCTAGCCACATAGCTACCCAGCCAGATAGGCAGCTGACTTAACTCGCTGGCTTAACTAGGTAGGGATCTGGCTATCCAGCTGACTTATCTAGCTAGCTATCTAGCTTGCCAGCTGGGTAGCCAGCTGACTTAACTGGCTGACTTAACCAGCTAGCCAGCTGGCTAGCCAGCTGACTCAACTAGCTAGCTAATGAGCTAGCCTGCTGACACAACTACCTGGCTATCTAGCTTGCAAACTGACTCAACTAGCTGGTTAACGAGTTAGTGAGCTGCCTTAACCAGTTGGCTTGACTTGTTAGCCAATGAGCTACCAAGCTGACTTAACCAGCAGTCTTAACTCATTGGGCAACAAGCTAGAGAGCTGACTTAACCAGCTGGCTTAACTCATTACCCAACGAGCTAGTGAGCTGACTTAACCAGCTGGCTTAACTCATTACCCAACGAGCTAGTGAGTTGAATTAACCAGCTGGCTTAACTTGTTACCCAATGGTCTAGTGACCTGACTTAACCAGCTGGCTTAACTCATTATACAACGAGCTAGCAAGGTGACTTAACCAGCTGGCTTAACTCGTTCGCCAATGAGCTAGCCTGCTGACTTAACCAGCTAGCCTAACTTGTTAGCCAACAAGCTAGCCAGCTGACTTAACTAGCTGGCTTAACTCATTAGCCAACGAGCTAGTGAGCTGACTTAACCTGCTGTATTACCTCGTTAGCCAATGCGCTAGTGAGCTGACTTAACCTGCTGATGTAACTACCTAACTTAACCGGCTAGACAGCTGTTTAGCAAGTTGACAACTATCTAGATACCTACCTAGTCAGCTGACTAGACAGCTGAGTTAATTAGCTGACTTAAACAGCTAGCCAGCTGGCTACATAGCTGAATTATCAAGCTAGCTACCTACCTAGTGAGCTGACTTAACCAGCTAGCCAACTGACTAGACAGTTGACTTAACTAACTGATGAACTTTCCTAACCAGCTGACTAGCCAACTGAGTAAAGTAAATGATTAACCAGCTAGTCAGCTGACTAGCCCGCTGACTTAAGTAGCTAATTACCTAGCTAGCAGGCTGGCAGCCAGCTGACTTAACTAGCTAACTTAACTTAGCTAACAGGCTGACTAGCCAGCTGACGTAACTAGATAGCTACCTAGCTAGACAGCTGGCTGTCCAGCTGACTAAACTAGCTATCTACCTAGCTAGCCATCTGGGTAGCCAGCTGAATTAACTACCACAATTACCTACCTTGCCAGCTGGCTGGCCAGTTGACTTAATTTGCTTGCTACCTACCTAGCCAGCTGGCGAGACAGTTGATTTAACTAGTTGAATTAGCCAACTGGCAAGTTGGCTAGCCTGCTTACTCAACAAGCTGACTTAACTAGTTAGCCAGCTTGCTAGACAGCTGACTTAACTAACTCTCTAACTAGCTGGCTAACTGAAAAGCCAGCTGTCTTAACTAGCTGACTTAATTAGCTATCCAGCTGACTAGTCAACTGAGTTAGCTAGCTAGCTAGCTAGGCAACTGGCTAGCCAGGTTACTAAACTAACTGCATTAACTAGTTATCCAACTGGCTAGCCTGGTGACTTAACTAGCTCTCTACCTCTCTATCCACCAGGGTAGTCAGCTGACTTAACTAGCTGACTTAATTAGCTAACCAGCTGGCTAGCCAACTGACTTGACTAGGTCACTACCTAATTAGCCAGCTGGCAAGCCAAGTGATTTAACTAGCTATCATAACTAGCCGACCTTCTTTCTAGCCAGTTGAATTAACTAGCCTGCTACATAGCTAGCCAGTTGGCTATCCAGCTGAATTAACTAAGTGACTTTTCTAGCTAGCCAACTGTCTAGCCAGCTGACTTAACAAGCAAGCTACATAACTAGCCTGCTGGTTATTCAGCTTCCTTAACAAGGTGACTTAACTAGCTAGACACCTGGCTAGACAGGTGACATAACTAGCTAGCTACATAGCTAGAAAGTTGGCTAGCCAGCTGACTTAACTAGCTGACTTAACTAGCTAGCCAGCTGACTAGCCAGATGACTTAATTGCATAGCTGCCTAGCTAGCCAGCAGGCTAGCCACCTGACATAACTAGCTGATGTAACGAAGTAGCCAGCTGGCTAGCCAGCAGACTTAACTAGCTAGCTAGGCAGCAGGCTAGCCACTTGACATAACTAGCTGATGTAACAAAGCAACCAGCTGGCTAGCCAGCAGACTTAACTAGCTAGCTAACTAGCTAGACAGCTGGAGAGCCAGCTGAATTAAGTAGCTGATATAACTAGCTAGCCTGGTGGCTAGACAGCTGACTTAACTAGTTACCTACCTATATAGCCAGCTGGCTTGCCAACTGACTTAACTACCTAACTACCTAGCTAACCAGCTGGCCAGCGAGCTGACATAACTAGGTGACCTAATTAGCTAGCCAGCTGGCTAGCCAGCTGACTTAACTAGCTAGCTTCACTGCTAGGCAACCGGCTAGCCAACTGACTTAACTAACAAACTTAACTAACTAGCCAGCTGACTAAACTAGCTAGCTACTTAGCCCTAGCCAGCTGACATAATTAACTGATTTAACTAGATAGCTACCTAGCAAGCTATCTAACTAGCTAGCTGACTTAACTAGCTGATTAAACTACCTAGCTAGCCTACATATCTAGCTGACTTAAGTATTTAGCTACCTAACTAAGCAGCTGACTTAACTTGCTGAAATAACTAGCTAGCCAGCTGGCTAAACATCTTACATAACTAGCTTTTTAACTAGCTAGCCAGCTGGCTAGCCAACTGACTTAACAAGCTGACTTAACTAGGTAGCCAGCTTGTTATCCAGCTGACTAAACTATTTGACTAACTAGCTGGCCAGCCGGCTTGCCAGCTAGCTTAACTAGTTAGCTACCTAGCTAGAGATTTGGCTAGCTAGATGACTTGAGTAGTTAACTTAACAAGCTAGACAGCTGACATAATTAGTTAGCTACCTAGATAGCCAGATGGCTAGCCAGCAGACTTAATTAATTCACTAAAACAGCTAGCCTAGTGGCTAGCCAGCTGACTTAACTAGATGACTTAATTACCTAGCCAGCTGGCTACCCAGCTGACTTAAGTAGCTTGCTGCTTTGCTAGCCAACTGTCTAACCAGTTGACTTCACTAGCTGACTTCACCAGCTAGCCAGCTGGCAAGCCTGCTGACTGAAATAGCTAGTTTCCTAGCTAGAAGACTGTGTAGTCAGAAGACTTAACTAGTTGATATAATCAGCTAGCCAGTTGGCTAGCCAGCTGACTTAACTAGCTAGCTACATAGGTAGCCAGCTGGCTAGCCACGTGACTTAAATTGTTGACTTAACTAGCTAGCTAGCTGGCTAGCCAGCTGACTCAATTAGCTGAATTAACTAGTTAGCCAGGAATCTGCCCACATACTTAACTAGCTCTCTACCTAGATAACCAGCTGGCTAGCTAGTTGACAGAACTAGCTGACTTAACTAGTTAGCCAGGTGCCTAGCTGGCTACCTTCGTATTCCACTTAACTTAACTAGCTGGCTACCTTCATATTCCGCTGGTTTGAAAGTTGACATAATTACCTAGCTACCTAGCTAAACAGCTGGTTAGTGAGTTGACTTAACTAGGTGACTTAAGTTGCTAGCCATCTGGCTAGCCAGCTGATTAACTAGGTAGCTATCCAACTTGGCAGTTTGCCAGCCAGCCGACTGAACTAGCTGACTTAACCAGCTAGCCAGCTGACAACTAACTGACTTAAGTAGCTAGCTAACTTGCTAGACAGCTGACTTAACTAGCTGATTCAACTAAGTAGCTACCTAGCTAGCTATCTAGCTAGCTAGCTGACTTAAGTAGCTGACTTAACTAGCTAGCTGGCTAATATAACGAGTGGACTTAACTGGCTAGCTTCCTAGCTAGCCTGCTGATTTAATCAGCAAGCTAACTGACATAACTGGCTGACTTAACTAACTAGCTACCTAGCTAGCCAGCTGATTTAACTTAGTAAAATAACTAGCTAGCCAACTGACTTGCCTTCTGACTTAACTAGCTTTTGACTAGCTAGCCAGGTGGCTAGCCAACAGACTAAATGAGCTTACTTAACTAGCTAGCCAGCTGAGTTAACTAGCAGACATAATTTAGTAGCCAGCTGGCTTGCCAGCTGTCTTAACTAGCTAGCTACATAGCTATCCTGTTGGCTAGCCAGCTGACTTATCTGACTGTCTTAACCAGCTAGCCAGCTGGTTAGCCTGCTGACTCAACTAGCTGACTTAACTAGTAAGTCACCTGGCTAGCCAGCTGACTTCACTAGCACACTACCTAGCTAGCCAACTGGGTAGCCAGCTGACTTAATTAGATGACATAACTTAGTAACTAACCCTAACCCTAACTAGATAGCTCGCCTACTCAACCAACTGACTTATCCCATTAGCTAACTAGCTAAGTGACTGACTAGATTGCTGACCTAACTGGTCGGTCAACAAGGTGGCCGACAAATTAACTGACATAACTAGTCTGCCGACTAGTTAACTGACAAATTTTCGGCCAACTAGTTGGCCGACTAG